>NC_083282.1:24640619-24848119 GCF_963506605.1 Zootoca vivipara
TTATATTTTACAATTATACATTTTTGTTATTTAAACTATAAATATCGCGAAATTGTGGTTTTTTTTCTCAAAGTGACACACCACCCGAGTTATGCTCGGTTTTTTTGGAGAATTTTGACACACCAAGCTCAAAAGGTTGCCCATCACTGCTCTAGATGGTCCAGAAGGATGTCATGCTTGATGGTGTCAAAAACCGCTGAGAGATCCAGCAGAACTAGGAAACAGCTCTCACCTTTGTCTCTAGCCTGCCAGAGATCATCAACCAGTGCAACCAAGGCAGTTTCAGTCCCATGATGAGGCCCGAATCCCGACTGGAAGGGATCCAAATGGTCCGCTTCTTCCAGGCATGCCTGGAGTTGTTCAGCAACCACTCGCTCAATCACCTTGCCCAGGAATGGAATGTTTGAGACTGGGCGATAGTTGGCCATATTGGTCGCATCTAAAGACGTTTTTTTAAGAAGTGGTTTAATCACAGAGAGAAGCATTCACCAACCCGCGAAGCCCATCGCCCGGCCCTTCCCGGCTAGCTTTTATGAGCCAGGATGGGCAAGGGTCAAGGAGACAGGTGGTTGGTTTCACTCGTCCAAGCAGCCTGTCCACATCCTCGGAGGTAACAGATTGGAATTGATCCCACACAACTGGACTAGACAGGACTCTAGCACTCCCCCGCCCCGGCCCTGCTCCCACGGTGGAGTCTACCTCTTCCCGAATCTGAGCGACTTTATTTGCAAAAAACTTTGCAAAATCATTGCATGAGATCAAGTCCCTCTGGGATGGCATTTCTCCTTAAAGGACTTCAGGTAGGAAGGCTGGGAAAAGACCTTTGCCTTAGGGAAGGGGTAGAGAAGGAAGGGGTCCTCTTCCTTCTCCAGCAGCCTTACCCAACCTGGTGCCATTTAGATGCTTTGAACAACAATTCCCACCAGACCTGCCAGCCCTCCCACTGATCAAGTACAATATGAGTTGGTGTTCAACAACATGCAGAATACATGTCCCCCAAGCTCTGCCACAGAGAGGCCCACCAAGAAACTTCTGGTTTAGGCACAAACATCTTGTTATTTTGCCAAGCATTTTTTTAAAATGTTTGGTTGCATTTCCTGGGTAGGTGGTATTGACATCATGTTATTATTCCATTTAAAATTACATTTTTTAAAAAATCAATCTTTCATGCATCTGCTGTAAAAGAAAATACTTTCTTTTTCTACATACATAAAGATTTGTGTCCTTCCTGGCCCTATATCTCATGTTTAACAAACCACTCACTTTGCTCCAGTTTCTTTTCCATTTTTTTAAAAAAATAAAAACAACATTTTAAAAACCATATAGATAAAAGGAACATTTCAACACTGAGTAACAAGCCAAGATGTGGCTTTAAAAAAAAAGAAAAAAGACCTGAGGCAAATTAAAGCCCAATTTAACTTTTGCTCAATAACTTCACTTTTCTGAATGAATCATTTATGTAGTGAAAAACTTCAGCTTACTGTACCAGAAAATGCAATTAATAGCTATCAGCCTTCTGGTCAGGTGTATATGAAGATGGGAATGGGGAACAGCCTAGGGAAATATTCCAATATTTCAGTTTAGAGTACTGGAATGTGAGATGATAAAATATAGAGAGTAAACTGGCAAACAACTTTCAGCCTGAAAATTACTTCAACAAACCATTTGATGAGAACCTCTGAATGCAAAATCCATCTGGAGAAATTAGAAATCATGTGGGAATAATTCACAGCTAGATAAAAAGTGTTACATTCATTGGGTAATTAACACATGACAAATTATTGAACAGCCCAACTTGCAAATATTTTTCAAAGTAAAATTTCACAGGCGCAATAAACTGTTGTCTGCTACGCATTTGAAGCCTTTCCTGTCTCTACCACAAAATCATCAACATTGCTTCTGTCACAACATTTTGTGGTTGCAAGTCTGTAAGAAACATCAGCTGTGATGTCCACCACAATACTTATGCTATTCTAGGCTGCAGCAACAGAAGTATAGCGTTTTGATCAAAGGAAGTAATGTTGTTGTTGTTGTTGTTGTTGTTGTTGTTGTTGTTGTTGTTGTTTGGTCGTCTTAGTCATGTTCGACTCTCTGTGACCCCATGCCTTGGAAACTCTCACTTTCTTCTCAAAGCTTCTCTTTTTTCATGTCCATGGAGTTTTCTTGGCAAAATACTGGAGTGGTTTGCCAGTCCCTTCTCCAGGTGGATCACATTTAGTCTAAACTCTTGGCTATGACCTGTCCATCTTGGGTGGCCCTGCACGGCATAGCTCATAGCTTCTTGGAGTTATTCAAGCCCCTTTGCCATGACAAGGCAGTGATCCATGAAGGGGAAAGGAAGTAATAGTACCACTCTATTCTGCCTTGGCCAGACCACACCTGGAATATTGTGTCCAGTTCTGAGTGCCACAATTTAATAAGGCTATTGGCAGGCTGGAATGTGTGTGGAGGAGGGCAACCAAGATGATCAAGGGTCTGGAAACCAAACTTTATGATTGGTTTAAGGACCTGGGTATATTTAGCCTGCAGAAAAGGGAGGCTGAGAGGAGATATTGTAGCCATAGTCCAATATCTAAAGGGCTGTCCTATGGAAGATGGATCAAGTTTGTTTTCTCCTGCTCTGGAAGGTAGGACCCGAACCAACGGCATCAATGGCATAAATTTACAAGAAGGGAGATTCCAACTAAACATCAGGAAGAACTTTCTGACAGTACGAACTGTTTGACAGTGGAGCCGATTCCCTTGGGAGATTGTGGACTCTCCTTCCTTGGAGTTTTTTAAGCAGAGGTTGGATGGCCATCTGTCAGGGACGCTTTAGTTGAGATTTCTGCCTCGCAGAGTGTTGGACTAGATGACCCTTGAGGTCCCTTCCTTTCTATGATTCTGTGGTTCTCTCCAGGATCTTGGACTTCTATGGATTTCTGTTAGCACAGTGGAACTTTCCTTCACCGTTGTGCACCCTCAAAATCTGTTCCCGAGGACCCTATAGATCCTCCAGAGCAGACTTTGAGAGTGTGTGGAGAGAAGAAGGGAAAGTCGTACTGCAGAAGCCAAACTCTGCACATGCGGGTTGGATACCACCCCAAGTGTGGAAATAGATACATTTCATATTCCTCTGCAGTTCTGTAAACTGGCGGAAAAAAACTAAATTATGGGTTTTATATCTTGTATCTTTGTACCAGCAGGCAAGGCTTGAATACCAACAGCTTGCTACTGTATTCGTTTTTTTACAGTTTGCATCTTCTTCTTTTTCTTCTCTTCCTTCCATTTTCCCTTTCTCCCCTCCTTCTTTCTACAGAGGCCCTCTTGGGACAAACCTCTGAAAAGCAAACTGAGAAGAGACTGCCACACTCTGAGCAGACAACAAGAGATTCGGCAACAGAGACAGGCACAAGCTGTTGCCTCTTTCCCTTCACTTGTTTTCACCTTAAACGGAGGAAAAGAAATGCTCTGTTCAGGCACTAACCATCAGAAAGATGCAAAAGGCTGAAGGGAGAAAAAGGCTGAAAGCTAAATGATAGGCTGGTTGCTGTGGTGTCTCAGGTTTTAGCACGTTAAAATAGGTTTAACCCTTCAAAGTCTGGATACTTGCCATCAGTGGCTTTGTTGCAGTTGTGGGGGTGGGGGAGAGATGCTACTAACTGCTGCATATGGTGTTCCATTAATAAATACATCCTCCTGCTAGAGGAACATTTGAGTACAAATGTGTTGTTTGGGATACTGCCAAGAACCATGTGTGGCAGTGAGTCGTAAAATGCGTGGTTAATTAGTAGCTTGGGGTTGAATGTGGGGAATAAAACAGATTTGCCCCCAGATACTAGAATCATTTAGCACCTTTTAAAGACATGCTAAATGAACTTTATAACTTTTTAACAATGGTTGATTAAGTTAAAAATGTGCCTCAGAAGGAGATGCTGTTAAGAGGTAGAGCACAGGCCTCTTATGCTCTGCCTGAATTTCCATCTCAAAAATTAGATAGATACAGATGATAGATAGATAGATAGATAGATAGATAGATAGATAGATAGATAGATGGTAGGTAGGTAGATTAGATAGATAGATAAGATTCATAGGTAGGTAGGTAGATGATAGATAGATAGATAGATAGATAGATAGATAGATAGATAGATAGATAATCAGGTAGGATGCCAGCAAAGTGCTTGTGGTGAGTGTACTGGGCTAGATGAGCCATTGTATAGATCAGTATATGGCAATATCTTGGGCCTTTACTCACATTTGTTCAGTATCAAACTTTATTTCAGTCACAGACCAGCATATGATCAAACATACGGATAAACTGAACACATAAGACTTAAAACAGGTAAGGGATAATAATAATAATAAACCTAGTCATTAAAAGGTGATTATTATCAAATTTGTTGTATCAGATTTGGTGCAGATTTGTAAAATACTGTCTGCCATACACACACACACACACACACACACACACACACACACACACACACCATTTAACTAAAGGGAAAAGAAAAGCACAAGCTTTTGTAATTAAAACCTCAAAACAAAACAGTAGGACACAAACACAACATGCAGAACCATAGAGTTCAGCGAGTTGTAGCTTAAAACATCTGGAGAGAACCAGCCTGGCCAAGGCTGGTGTACTGTAATGAGGATATATGTGACAATAGTCATTATGTTTATGAAGATGGTGGTGATGATGAGCATGAGAATCAGTGCCTAGCTAATTGTAGACACAGCAAATCATCATCATCTAATAAAGCAACAATTCATTTATATTTCTAATGTTTTAATTGGACATACATTTTATTTTCAATCTGTGGACATGAGCTAGACCAGATGTTGTAGGACTACAACGCCCATCATACCTGACTAGTAGTCCTGCTGGCTAGGGATGATGGGAGCTGTATTCCAAAAACGTATGGGGACTCAAGATTGGGAAAGATTGTTCTAGGCCAGACATAGGCAAACCTGGGCCTCCAGCTGTTTTGGGACTACAATTCCCATCATCCCTGACTACTGGTCCTATTAGCTAGGGATGATGGGAGTTGTAGTCCCAAAACATCTGGAGGGAGGGCCGAGTTTGCCTATGCCTGGTCTAGGCAGTTGGTTTGCATGGGGTTGAAGTATAGCTAGTCTAGTCTAGTCTAGACTGAGGAAGACGACCAAACTGTGCTCTGAGCTTGGAACTGTTTCATCACAATCTCACTTCATTTCTCCCTGTCCGATGCAACATTCCTCTTGTCGCCTTGCTGTGGATGAGCAATGAAACCACCCCTTTTACAGGTGTAAAAGGGATCTCAAATGACCTCCATTTTGCATCATAAAGCTCTATGAAAAATGCATTCAGAAGCTGAACTCTGATTTTGAGTGCCATGCCAATTAACCATCAGCTTTAAGTGGAGCACACGGAATAGGAAATTGGCGCTGGGCAAAAGAGAGAGAGAGAGAAAGAACAAAAAAACCCACGTTAAAGTGGGTACACTCTAAGTTATGAACTGTAAGTTATGTCATGTTGTGTTATGTAGCATCAAATCATAGTAGGGTGTGACACGACGTCAGCTACGTGAGTGGCGCAAATGTGACATGGCTGCGAAAAAACGAATTCCTTCCCGTCTTCTTAAGAGAGCATTTTACTTTTAATCAGATCGTTGCTGTCAATCCTGTTAACAGCTCCCTGACCTGAATTTTCAGGCAACGGAGGTGGATGGATTCAGAAGGGAGGACCTTTTCCCGTATTGCAAAAGTTTAACATTCCGGGCTAACACTTGGAGCAAAACCCAAAAACAAAAAAGCCACTTTCCCCCAAACCTCTCTTGATTTTTCCCCACATTAACTGGAGTTCTTGTGGAGTGTGTGTGGTTTTTTTATATAAAAAAACTTGCTGATACTGAATCAATAATTTCATTTCTCTATTACAAATCTTAAGACAATACCGGCAGAAAGTATACTGGAATTTTACTTACTCACGTTTAATTATTGATGCGGGCTTCTTTAAACATCTTTGGCTCTCAGAAACAGCCCTTTAGAACTGTGTTCCATTTCTTATTGCTTACCTATTCTGTTTGTTCTCTGGCTCCCTGATCCATTTCGATTTTCTGCAGGTTAGCAAGTGCAGCATTGTCTGCTTTTGAAATGTGTCTTTAGGCATGCTTTTGTTTGACAAGGAATGCCAAGGCTGAACTGACAAAGTCTGTTTGAAAATCTTTTTCCAGGTATACAAGATCAGTAAGTCTGTTCAATGTATTCTGTGATTAGTATTTTTCCTCAGATATTTATATCAACATTTCAGCTTTCGTGAAAGATGTTTCCCCGAACATACCTGTCAGTGAGAAACTTACTCAAGGTAAAGTAACAGTATCATTTATATATTCAAATGCAGAAATACATTTATGGTAAACAGTTGACATCTCTCTCCCTATAACTTGAAAGAGATATACCTTTAACAAGCACTCGGAGTCAGGAGCGGCTTTTTCCATGGACTGAAACAAATATCAGCTCAAGGAATATGTCTCTTAGGCCTTTGGGTCCCAGCTTTCTGCAAGGCCTAAATCTAATATTTATATTTTTGAACCCTTGTAAAGGCAGTTAATGTTTATAAGGCTAGACAAGCAGTATGAGAACTCTTGATCCGCTTTGGCTTAGAAGAGCTGCGTTTTTGAGCTAAGCTACACCATTTTCAACTAATGCACATCTTTGCCTCCTCAACTTTCACTCTTATGAAGCAAAGAAACTTGGGAATTATAGTTCTGTGGAAATGCTTTGCTCCTAAGCAAAGAATGACCAGCATGCTTACAAAAGGAGATAGCTAGGGTTCCTTGGAGGTTACTCAGGGAGTGAAACTAACCCCTGCTGATTGAAATTTGAAGTCTGAACATGCCCGGTGTCTTCCAAACACAGATCTAAAATATATCCCACAGAAGCACATGTTTTTTTTTCTCTCTCTCTCTCTCTTTGGAAAATTGAACAATGTTTAGACCAAAGCAAAGTTTCCATCTACAGACAGGCAGGTCTGTATTCATACTGTAGAAAATGTGCACATCGGGGGAATGTTCTAGACTAGCTCTCAGCCTTAAGTAGTACTGTAGTTCACTACCACAAGTCACTCACTGTATGGGGCAGAAGGGTTGCTGTTGCTTACTGAGAGGAGAGGGGCAATGTGGTAGGGAGGTCAACTCGGTACAAATGCCCTGGCAGAGCATTTGCCAAACTCCTCTCTCCTTGCACCCCACCCTGTCCTGGCAAACAACAGCGACCCGTGTGCCAGAATGCTCCACCGCACCTGACAAGCCACTTCAGTTCCCTACATATAACTAGCTTTTATACAGGGGTTACCAAAAAGAATGCAATTCCATACATGTTTATCTAAAGTAATGCACTCATAGAAAAACTGGGGTGGCCTGGCAGGAAGGTGTTACAAAATTCAGGGCGTGTTTCTGAGCTAAGTAAGCTGCACTATTTTCAAGTAATAATGCATATCTCTGCCTCCTCAACTTTCACTCTTAAAGATACAAAGCAAGGAAGCTTGGGAATTATAGTGCCCATATAGTCTTCCACTAATACCTTGGCCAAGTGCCCCAGACTCTGAAGTTTTTTTAAAAAAAAAATTAAGCAAGTCTCTAATCTTCCTAGAAAGAAAGTTATGAAGCAAAAAGTGCAGGTAACCTCTAAAGGTTTTTTGTGAAATGAGGGTGAGCATGAGCCTGGATAGCACAGTTGCTTAGAGCATGATGCTGATAATACAAAGGTTGCAGGTTCAATCCCTGTGCTGCACAGTCCTGCATTGCAGGGGGTTGGACTAGATGATCCTCAGGGTGCCTTCTAACTCTACAATTCTATGATGTGCCTGCTGCCAGGTATATGTTTCCTAGGACTGAGGAATGCTCCCGGTTGCTATTAGACAGCAACAGCATCTCTGTATGTGTGTCCCCTTCCATGGAACCCAGCACATCCATTGCTGTGTACAGGGGTGAAACTTTAAAGGTTAAATTTTCCGAAAGATAAAAACGAAAGGAAGCAGCTTATGATCCACTGCTAATTTCAGATATTCTGGCACCTTTGAATATCATGGGTTTATAAGCAGACATTACAGTCCCTGCACATAAGCCGGATAAGTATAACCAATTGTTCGTAATTTCGAGACAGTTCAAAAAGAATGCATTTTGCTTACGATCTCGCGACATTTGTAACAAAACCAAGCGATTCAGGCACCTTATGAGAGCCATTTCACTTAAAAGGATACGGGCTTCGCTAATTAAGTGAGAAACACCTGCCATTAATAATTCATTAGATGTACAGGACAGGATAAAGGCAGGCATCTAAAAATACCAACCACGTAAACTGGGTTTGAAACGGCTCTGTTAAAATTAAAAAGCTGGAAAATTCTTTGACACTCTCTCTCTCTCTCTCTCTCTCTCTCTCTCTCTCTCTCTCTCTCTCTCTCTCTCTCTCTCTCTCTCTTTCTCTTCTCTTTCTAACTGAACATAAGAAAGGAATATTTTAGTTGATTCTCACCCTCCAGGCAAAGTACTATAAAACCCCTGGCCTGATTCCAACCCCATTATCAAAGGACCACTCACCTAATCTAAAAAAGCAGCTCTTCATCAATTTATCATTAACAAGAGCATTACAATATAATGTAGGGAAACGGCTTTCCACCAGGGATTCAGTTAATGGGAAGCTAGAGCCAGATAACAAGCATGGCTGCAGATATGCCACAGTAGGTGAAGATAATATACATATATTCTGGGCAGAGAACACTGCAAACAGCTCCTTTCCCTACTGTTGATGAGTTTCCCTGGAAGACTAAAAATGTGGGGGTAGGATTAAATGGCATTAAAAGTTTAAGCCTTGCAGTATATTTTCTGCATCATTTGCCAAAGTAAGAAGGTTATTGCACAACACGTCATGCCATTGTCTTGTACAAATTGCTTAGCCACAGACATAAATATGGCTTTTTCCCTTTGTTGCTGAATGAGAGGGAGATTTCTTCTCAAGCTGATATAAGCCTGGCCCTGACACTAGGGATGGAAATCCCGCTCCTGTGTGGCTAGCGTCCTCGTGGACATGGCGGCATGAGTGTCTGATTCAGTCAGAGGCCATTTTGACAGCTGCTTCTTCCAATTCAAATGAGTGCAGTGGGTTAAAAATGTCCCCATGCACACCAGAACAATTGGCCCCGAGAAATGGCAGCTGTCAATGTGCTTGAACCAAACACTGCTTCCTCCATGGCACCACAACGTACAGGAGATTTTTTTTACAGTACCTGAACTAGGGCTTCATTTTGGCCTTGGTTAAATAAACCATGAGAAATATATTCGGACAGTCATCTTTGACACACAAAGTTGCTCGTCCCTCAGATTGGGCATTCTCATTCTTAAAGCCCTTTAAAAGTCTTCTGAAAAAAAGGTCAAGGACCAGAAAAGCGAAGCTGAAAGTTGTAGACCTAAATATACACCATATTACTATCAGTCTCCCCTCCGGATTATCGATCAGGTCCACACCTTCTTAGCTTCAAAAATTCTATAGCATCTGATGTTTCCTGACATATCAATGTTTCTGCAATCCCTTGTGGTTGGAAGTATAATCCTGCCTTGCCAATCTTTGCCTCCCCTTACTGGACTAGGGAGGGTTTCAGAGGTCTCAGAAAGCTTTCTAGAACACAAACCGGGACCTGCATTGGTACCAAGTATTCTGAATACCGTATTGGCCAGAATATAAGCCACACCTTTAAAATTGGAGGGGGGGAAATACCCAAATATAAACCTCTCCATTCCTCACTGCTCCTGGCTGCGTACCAGGGGGGACGGACTGTGTAGCCTGTGGCCTTTCCCGTTCCTCGCTCTCTCTCCCTTCCTGGCCTTGGGGGAGAGGACAGGGAACTACACGTGGGGTGGGCGCTATTTCGCCACCCTCTGGCACTGTTTGCCCCACATTCCTGGCTGCATACCATAAGGGCACAAATATAAGCCACACTTTAACTTTTCACGGTCGGAATTTGGGGTGAAAGTGTGGCTTATATTCGAGCCAGCACGGTAATATACCCTCCCGATTTTCCAAGGACAACCCCAGAATTACAAAAGCCATCCTGGCTTCTGATTTGATCCCGGAATGTTCTCCTGGTAGTGCAACTGCTGCCAAGCTCAGAATGGAGGATGAGCCAGTGATTGTCCCAAGCAGTGTGATGGCAGTGGCTGCATCTGTGAAGGAGCATCCCATGGTTTTCCCCATGGCTGCTGTTGCCAGCTGCCTCCCTTGGGCAGCTCATAACGGCTGCTGGAGGAAGAGGAGAGTCTGTCGCTGCCGGAGCCAGCCCATGCACAACACAGCAGGTCTGAGGGGCAGGCAAAGGGCAGAGCCACCCTAGGCAGGAAGAAAAGGAAAGAGGAATGCAAGAAGTATATACTTTATTGAATAGGAAATGCTCTGCAGGGGGGGAGGACAAAAAATGGAGAGGTCGAGGAGGGTCAGTTGCAGGCGAGTGACAAATGTCCCCATTTTTGTCTGAGGAAAGTCAGAGGGTACAGAATAAGGTTGACTGTGATTTCTGCAAGATCTATGCCTCAGTAGTTAAAGAATTGGTGGTGGCCTTGCCGTTATCACTGCCTTATTGTTTTGTGTGATGCTGAAGTTGGTTCCCAGTTCCTTATTCAATGAAGAGCTGTGTGAATAGCCTAAAGAGTTGATGCCATTTTCCACGAGGCTCTGCCAGCCATAGCAACTTCTCAAGAAGCTTCACAATTGCCTGTATTAATGTTTATCTCGTTTGTACAGGCATTTTGCAACCTGAGACAGAGCAGCAAAAGTGACGCACGCATGCATGCACGCACACACACACACACACACGTCAAAGTGCTTAGTACTTGAAAATAGGCGTGATATTTTGTTAGCCAAGGCAGAAAACCCAACAGGCACCTTGGAGAGAAATACAATAATTCAAAATGAAATAACTAACAATTTGGTATCCTTTCATGGTGTCCAAAATTAGCTGCCTGGGGTGACCACATCACTTGGCCTAATACAGTCATACCTTGGTTTAAGTACGCTTCAGTTTGATTACTTTCAGTTTAAGTACTCCGCGGACCTGTCTGGAACGGATTAATCTACTTTCCATTATTTTCAATGGGAAAGTTTGCTTCAGGTTAAGTATGGACTTCTGGAACCAATTACAGTCATACCTCGGGTTAAGTATGCTTCAGGTTGAGTACTCCGCGGACGCGTCTGGAATGGATTAATCCACTTTCCATTACTTTCAATGGGAAAGTTCGCTTCAGGTTAAGTACGATTCAGGTTAAGTACAGACTTCCGGAACCAATTGTGTACTTAAACCAAGGTACCACTGTAGTAGGGCTGGCCCTACATTCTGGGTAATTCCTGCCTCCATGCAATGCTGTCCTTCGTGGATGGGAACTATGGCTCATTGGTAGAGCACATCCTTTGCCTTCAGCAGGTCCCAGGGGCTGTAGAAGTTCTGCGATCAACTTCCGCCTCTCCATTTCCCCCCTCAGTGCAGTTGTGTGTATACCGTCATTACGGACAGGACAGGATTTTGGTTTATCATCCCAATTTAAAACTAATCATCCCAGTCTGCATCTAACCAACCGTGCCCGAACCAAAGACTGTACATCTTTGGACTTTTTCGAGTGTGGTCTACTCCTATGTTGTTGTTGTTTTTTTAATGAGGAGGTCCGAGGGCTTTCTGACAGTGTTCTTTTTCTTCTTCTTACAATTTCTGGCTGTTTGGAGCAGCTGCAAAACATAGTACTTGCCATGCTTGCTAGAAAAAAATTGAGAAAAAAAAGAGAAAAATCCCCTGGAAGCAGCAGCACTGTTAATTATGTTGCTTTGGATGTATACTTTATATTTGACTTCCTTCTGTAATGTTTTGCTCTGGGTTGTTTCATTTGATATTTTAATGTTGTAAACTGCTTTGAGATGTTCTCTTCTTAAAAATATAAAGCAGTATAGAAATGAAATGTGTAATAAAAAAATAACACATTCTATGCCACCAGTTCTGAGGTAATTTTATCGAGGGGTCTGTCCCCATATATATAGAAATACTTTATTGTCACTGTACCGCTTGCTTACAGTGAGATTAAACGAGCCCCCCCCCATCCCCCCTCCAATCTCTCAGTCCTTGTTACTCTGTGTGCTGTCACACGACCACCAACCCCGAACGTCAGCTGCAATGTTGTTGTCTTCCATTCAGCATCCTCACGGCTCATGGGTAAAAACTGTTCTTTAACCTGTTGGTGCAGCTTATCATGCTTCTATATCTCCTGCCTGAGGGAAGGAGATTAAAAGGGTGCTGGCCAGGGTGTGAGTCATCCCTCAGAATGTTCCTCGCTCTTCTGAGGCAACGGTCTCCCGCGATAACATCTAGCAGAGTCAGGGGACAGCCCACGATATCGTGGGCTGTCTTCACCACCCTCCGTAGGGACTCTCTGTCCATGGCTGTCAAACCAGCGTACCACACCGCAATGCAGTATGTGAGAACACTTTCTATCGTGGACCGATAGAAGGAAATCATCAGTTGCTGTCCAACCTTGTTCTTCCGGAAGACCCTAAGGAAATGAAGTCTCTGTTGGGGCCCCCTAACCACCTGCGCTGTATGGACCTTCCAAGTTAGGTCTTCACTAAGATGGACTCCCAGCTACAGTATTTAAAGGAAAAGACTCTCTCCACACACACACACACACTGATATACAATGGGGCTAGCTCCCCTCTCTTCCTCCGAAAGTCCAACACCATCTCCTTTGTCTTGCCCATGGCAGGGGCCATATTTTTTTCTTTCTATCTGATGCCTCTGGCTGCTTCCATAGGTACCTGGAGGCAGCCATCTATTTCAACATAAAATTACCAGGAAGTAGTGGCATGTCATAACATGCAAGTACTTCCAGGGTTGTTGTTTTTTTACTCTCTCTCTCTCTCTCTCTCTCTCTCTCTCCCATATATATAACTTTTTTTAAAAGAGAGAAAATTCAAAAACCTTCAGACCACCTCATGAATTGAATTAAATATATGGCAATGCAGGTTTCCAAGTTTTCTTTTTGTGTCCTGATTTTTACTTTTTGAAATATGGCAACCCTACCGAAATGGCAAAACTTACTGGAGCAATAAGAAAGCAAGTCAAAACATAATTTTTTACTGGGAAAATATTGGATTTGTATGTTTGTAAAACTTTTTAAAAAAAAACTGGAAAAGATAATTAATTAATTTAAATAATAATAATAATAATAATAATAATAATAATAATAATAATTTCCCCTCAAAGAATTATGGGTATTGCAGTTTGTTAAGAGTTTTCTTTGAGAAAAAGATTATGCTTTAAAGGTATACAGTGGTACCTTGGTTTACGAACTTAATCCGTTCCTGAAGTCCGTTCTTAAACCAAAGCGTTCTTAAACCAAGGTGTGCTTTCCCATAGCAGCAGGGGACTCAATTTACAAATGGAACACACTCAACAGGAAGCGAAGCATGTTCTTATTCCAAGGCAAAGTTCACAAACCAAAACACCTACTTCCGGGTTTGCAGCATTCTTAATCCAAGTTGTTCATAAACTAAGCTGTTCTTAAACCAAGGTACCACTGTACTGTGTATGCAATCCGTAGTCCTGTTCCCTCTGGGAACCAGGGCAGGGACTTCAATGGATTCATTTCTCCCTAACTGCCGCCAGACTAATTTGGCACAAAACACTCAGCTTTCCCTCTCTTCTTCCCTTCCTTACCTCTGTTGCCATGCTTAAAACTACAGCAGAAGACCCAGCCAGCCATTCTGAAGACTAGAAATAAAACAGCATCTCCCGGTTTAATCTCAGAGCAGGCTGCATATTTAAAAATAAACCTGAAAGGGGAGGGAGGAGTTGCAATGTATGCCTCAGATGACACACTATGGACACATCCACGCCATGTATTTAGAGCACACTTCCCCCCAAAGAATCCCAGAAACTGTAGTTTACCACCACCCCCCGAGCTGCAAGTCCAAGCACCTTAACAAACTACAGTTCCCAGGATTCCTTGGGGGAAGCCATGTGCTTTAACTGTCAGGTGCGGGTGTGACTGTGAAAATGGTCTGAACTGCGGCCGAGGAAGAGGATTTGATGGAGAAATTACAGCAAAAGGAGGAAGCTGAGACGAAGGTCAAGTGTGACCCAAACAAAGCCGCTGGCATGCAAAAAGCGGGTCGCTGCCTTCCGGCACCACTTTCCCTGCTTGTCACTCACCGATATGCAGACTGGCTGTTCTTCAAGGCGACCATCTTAACTGTCTCCTTGGGCTTGCTGTTTATCTGCATTTATTCTCTGCATATCTTTAAAGAAATCTTTGTTTAAATCCTACGAGCGGCGGGGTTGGCTGCGGGAGCTTTTACCGGAGTAATGATCTGGCAAGCGGATAAGTGGGAAGGACTGAGTGAGGAGAGGAGGAAAGATTAGTAGGAGTGATTGCAGCAGGAACTGTGAGGGGAATATCATTTGACCGGAGCAAACAGTGGGAGATGTGGCGGGCTTCGCCTTGTCATTTTTGTGAAGAAATCTGTGGGAGCCACAGCGCTCTGTGGGAGCCCGTGTCTGTGAGCTATAACCTGCTGATGAATGAGCCGAAAAGTTCTCTGAAATAAACTTTCGGAAAACAGGGAGCATACTGTAGACAACAAGAAATGTTATGGTAATGTCGGATAATTAGGCGTATGGATCATGACGTCTTCCACATAGTTGGGAAAGTATTGGTATAGAATGAGGAAATTTACTACATTGTGAATTGCTGCATATCTCACCCAAACATGAGGCAGGAAATCAGAAGCCGCGCCTTGGTTTGCGAACATTTTGGAAGTCAAACGGACTTCCAGAATGGATTGAGTTCGGGAACCAAAGTACCACTGTATTTCAAAAAGTGAAAAGTTTTGTTTGAGCTATTTTTAAGGAAATTCGCCAAAAAACCAATACATCCGACATGGGTTGTACATACATACATACATACATACATACATACATACATACATACATACATACCTGGGTTTTCCCGGACATTTTTACTGATTTCAGAAATTCCACCCAGATGCTATTTCTGACGGATGAATCCTGGATATGTTCGGGAAATCCTGGACGTATGGTGGCCCTTCCCATCCACGTTTGGTGCTTCATAAAACAGCCCAGTTCAGAAGTTGCCCAGTTCAGCTCCCATGGAAACCTGAGGCCTAGTGCCTCTTCATTTTTCATTGATTCAGTTCTGCACCCTACCTCCCAGGTAAGCCTTCTGAGAACACAATCCTGAAAGTTGTTTTTTGAAACTTTTAAGGTGTGCCAATTATGGTGGTAGCTTTTGTATCATGCAAATATTATGTACATGACTATTCCCATTCAGACCTAAGACCACCAGGTACCTGCTCATGTGTGGCTCTATGCTAGAAGTGGTTAAAATTACCAGCCACAAAGGTGGTTTCTAAGCTATATACATAATTTCAGCAACATGCTCACACAGCGACGTGACAAAGGTGTTGCAAGAGTTTTCCACAGCCTCTTCACTTAGCCGGTTCTTTGTTCTTTCCTGCCAGCATGTTTTTCTTATTTTATTTCAGTTTGCGATTCTGTAATACTAGCTGCTTTCCCCCTTACCAACATCCTCTTTCTGACAGTTATAGAGGTTTAACATACTGCATTAGGAAGCTCCTGAATATTGCTCTTTGATTTGTATTATGATAAATGTGCCATGGGGAGAAGGGGGGAAAACACAAAATACAAAAAAAAAAACACCACTGAGTTATTTTGAAAGCCTTCATGCTGTTGAATTCTGAATTTAGCATATGCACGTACTAAAGTGAATAATTTTAGAGGTGTTCAAGTGATTTGGAAGGTACAAAACAAACCCTAGATGCAATAGGAAACATCTTAAAACAGGGGGTGGGAGAACTTTGGCCCCAGCAGCCAAAGGTAGCCAATCTAGGCTTGTCAGTCTATCCTTCAGGACTCTTCCCAGGTCACACCCTTTATCCCATGCTACAAACCTCAACAGCCCTTCTCTGCACTTATTATTATTATTATTATTATTATTATTATTATTATTATTATTATTTATATACCACCCTATACCCGGAGCTCTCAGGGCAGTTCACAGAAGAAGATCAACATAAAATCTGCAATATAGATAATCAAAATAAAAACAACACCCCCCATGAAAACACACACCCTCGGCTAGAAGGTGTCTTTGAACTCCTGTTTGCCAGAATAGAACAATGTGGGTGTGGCGCGGCCGTAATATAGAACCTCGGGTTTTTATTGTATGAAAATAAGCCATTCCTGTTTCTCCACCCAAATAGCCTCTGGACCTACCACTGGTAGGGTTGCCACACATCCGGAATTTTCCAGACAGAGCTGGTATTCGGGCCTCGTAAACAGCATCCAGGCAGAAACCGCATAAATGTTCAAGGAAATCCGGACGTATGGCTGCCCATGTCGGAAGTGTAGATTTTGGCTTTACAAAAAAAAAATCAATAACTTTGGCCAAAAAGTTTTCGCTTTTTGAGATATGGCAACCCTATCACTGGCAAGCGGTAGGTGTCCTCCCCAAGCACCTGCCACTGTGATGTCTATTTTGAACCTGCAGGTGATTTTCAGGAGCCCCCTGGGCTACAAGGAAGGAAGAGAAATTGTCAAAGATATTGCCTCTTCTCTTCTTCCATTAGCAGTTCATCCGCTGGCTCAACAGCCCTTCCAGGAGTTCAAGGTCGCCAATTGGATTCCGTGCTTTATTTAGGTGTGGATGTGAACCTCAATAATCAAGGAAGTGAAACAGATATAATTGGAGCCTTAATCCCATAAACTCCCGATAGATTGAAGCGCCCATTCCTTACTAATATATTCTTGGATGTGGCAGAGGTTGGGGAAAGAAAAGAAAAAACAGTGCCTACAGATGAAGGCGTCCCAAAGTGTCTTCAATGAAATTATCTCCATCAAATTATCAAATGACATTCAGAATAACAGGGAACATATGCTTCATAGGATCAACAACCCTCAATGGATACCTTTAATGATGCTCTTTAAACGATTTAACCCAATGTTCCGTTCATGGATTTTGGATGTTCTTCCGTGTTTGCTGCCGTAATTAAACAAACAAATCTATTCCGAAAAGTTCCTGTGTATGGAGCCAAATAGCTCCTGAAATATCTCCTCCACCTTTGGGATTCAACCCAAACCGAAGGCTGCCTTGATGAAACAAAGAGCTAAGCACAAGGCAAATTTGTCACATTCTTCAGTGTGCTGCAGACTTTCCAAGTTTCATAGGAAGATCCATATAATTAGATTAGCTTACTGCGGGTGAGGGAGGGGGGGGAGTTGAATGACAAGGTCAGTCTCTTACCCTTTCAG
The DNA here is from genome assembly GCF_963506605.1 of Zootoca vivipara. Lineage (NCBI taxonomy): Eukaryota > Metazoa > Chordata > Lepidosauria > Squamata > Lacertidae > Zootoca > Zootoca vivipara. The sequence goes on from NC_083282.1 coordinate 24,657,955, forward strand.
TAAATTAGAGAAGATTGCCATAAATTGCATAATATAATGAAACACCAATTTGCATATTAGCTGCTATATTAAAAGGGATCAGTTTTAGCTCGCAAAGCAGAACAAATAAAAACATGCATTTTAATAACTCAAATTACTCTCAGGAAGTGACCCTCAGCAGAAAGCCTGATTATCACTACTTAATTAGAAGCCTTAGAAATCTAAATCCTCCTTTAAATCTTATTCTGTGTACAGTGAAAGATGAAGCCATGAGTTTTGTCTTAGATTCAATATTTACTCTTTACTAATATGTTTGCAGGGGAGACTTCCCGAGCATTAGGAAGATACGCGGGTGGGGGGTGGGGAATTAATATTCAAAGAAAGGACGCGCCAAACCTGTGTCGGATTGCAGGTGCAAAGCAATTAACAAGTTGGCATTTACAGTCCTTTTAATTAATTAATTAAAAATGCAAAGCTGACTTTCATTTCTTTAAATGTTTGAACGTTTTATCCATCAATCATAAACCACTCCTTGCATGCTCTTCTACAACAGCTGGGAAATTGGAAACTTTGGGAGCTGGCGGAGGAACCGAGTATGGGCATTTTACTGTATATGCTAATTCCTAACATGGGCACAGTGGACTATTTTCTTTGGCAATTGAATACAAGGCAGACAACAATCTGCATCATCATGTAGAAAAAGTGAGGTGTCACCACAATCCTTTACCAATAATAATAAAAAATAATAAGTATTTTAAGAAAAGCATTGTGAATAGAAATGACCTTTCCTTTGTTTCGTTTGAAGGCTCAAGGCTTGTGTTGATTATAAAAGTTACAATTTGCTTTGTATGTTGGCATATGAGCAAAATGTTCATATAATAACGCTATAAGGGAAAGGTTTGATGGATGTCGCCGCAGGACACTGGCTGGGGAGGAATATCCAGCTCTCCGATTTTGAGCGATTCCTATTTAAAAGACAACATCATCATTGCAGCTTAATTAAAACATAAATACTGCATTGTTACCTCACTAGGCATTCACTCAGCTGGAACTAACTGTATTTGCTTAATCTACAATTTTAGATGTATTAGCAAAAATAAATGTTGGCGAATATAAGAGCCTGATTACATATCTTGGGTAAATTGGTGATAATGAGTCAAGAGACTTTGTGTTCATTCACATATATTAGAATAAGAATCATTATGAAATTAAAGCTAAGATTAATCCTGCTAATGACACCACGGAGCATCTGGGAATAAGATAACCCAGATGTCAAATTCGCTGTGATAGTGTGCTGCTATTTGATAGAATAACCCCTTGAAGTGTTCTTCTAAGGCTGCTAGCTGGTACCCCACAGTCCCGGCACTTGAAATGCAAATGAGTGACAAGATAGACTAATAATGAGAGCAGATTCTAGCAGTAAGGAAAATGAATAAATTAAAAAAATAAAAAATCTCAACCACTGATAAGAACAAGCAGCAGGAGCCCCGATGTCCTCAATTAGGGTGGATGACATCTGCGGAGCATTTCTCTCTAATAAAGCCCTCACTCTGTATTCCAAAGCACACGACTCTAACACTGTTAACATTTTAATGTCTTGGGCGTGCATGGTAACATTAATTACAAGATGATTTGGACGACTTCTGAATCTCTTTTATGTCTTCCACTGAGTAAAAAAATCTGAGTCGCTGCTTTGATATCATAAATAAAATGTAGAGACCTGCCAAGCATTAAAGCTTTCCTGAAGTAACTCAGATCTGCCAAGTTACATTAAACCTTGATAGCTAAGTAAAGAGCATTCTCTATGAATTTAAAGAGGGGGGATGTCTATACATTTTGATGTGGGATTTTATCGCTCACTAGCATTCCCCCCACCACCACCACCACCACTCCTTTCTGGCTGTTTCGGATATTTGTTGTTGTTGTTTTAATTAGTAAAACTGTTTAAGCTGAGGTTTTGTGGCTGGTTTTTGCTCAGTCTTCTAGTAATAAACAACTTTGGGTTGTTGTTTTCTTTTTTAATTTTTTTTTAAAAAAGCTCATTTCTCCATCCATCTTTAACTCGGGTTGGCTTTTCTCATAGCCAGTTTTCTGTGGAAATGGAGAGAATATTGTAGAGCTGACAAGTGGCTGCTTGTTGTATCTCCCACTGTGCACCTCATCCAAAGATCTATAGGCCCAAAGATCCATAAGATCTATAGGTACATACTAGGGTATCTGAGACATCACTACCACATATGCCCTGGTACCAAGAAATATTGTTCACTATACAGTGGTACCTCAGGATACAAACACCTCAGGTTACAAACATTTCAGGTTACAGACTCCGCTAACCCGGAAGTAGTACCTTGGGTTAAAAACTTTACCTCAGGATGAGAACAGAAATTGCGCGGCAGTGGCGCAGTGGCAGCGGGAGGCCCCATTAGCTAAAGTGGTACCTCAGGTTAAGAACAGTTTCAGGTTAAGAACAGACCCCCGGAACGAATAAAATTCGTAACGAGAGGTACCACTGTACTACGAACATTGCTCACCACCCAGAGAAAATTAAGTTATTGGGCAGTATAAAAATGTTGTAAATAAATACATTTCTCCAAGGAGGGGTGGTAATATGCCCCTGAAGGATCAGGTAGGTGAGACCGACAAGGGTTTTATATGATGTTATTAACGTCTGAAATTTGTAATATGCAGTCTTTGGGTCTTGGATTCCCCCTGCAAAGAAGGAAGAAAACCATAAAAAGCAGGGCAGTTTAGCCTCTGCTCTGATGCCATTCTGTTGCTCCACCCCTTATTGAACTATGCCCCTCCCCTCGTGAAATTCTGTACAGTACAATATCCAACAGAAGGCGGAGTCCATTGTTTTCTTGTCCACAGGAGGGTCTGAACTAACAGTTCTCTGATGGAGCTCAGGTTTGGTACAATCACTGAAGATCAGCTGAATGGAATAAGTAATTTGTTTATTGGGTGTGAGGGTCTTGCAGTTAGTTGAGATTATATACAGTAAAGTTTTTTTCAGGTTGGGAGGAAGACCCAATATTTTGAATTAAAAACAAGTACACTCTAGCAAATCCTAGAACCGTAGAATTTAGAGTTGGAAGGCTCCACAAAGCTCATCAAGTCCAACTCCCTGCAATGCAGGTATATTTTGCCCAACGTGGGGCTCGAACCCACAACCCTGAAATTAAGAGTCTCATGCTGAGCTACTCTCAGTACCCAGAAATTAACTGATCACCAGTTAATTATTTGAACACAACAATAGATAGTATTCCTTATTGTCGTGTAATGCTTGCTTATGCAGCCCCTGATACCTCATAACTGGGCAAGCATGAAATGACTCCAGTGAAGAGCATGTAGTTTGATAAGATGCTTAAATTTGACCTGTGGTGCCTCTCTCACATATCCAAGTCATAACTCGATGGCCAAGTCATGGACTGAGGGTACATGATAAAGTCACCTTGCTGAAGGTGAGCCGATCCGTGTCTGGTCAATGCTTAGATGGTAGGAGATTACTTAGGAGCAATCTATATAAAATGTACTAACAAAATGTGTATACACAAAACTTTCTTATGCCTCCATTGAGGCCACTTCATTTTTTTTTCTCCTGCATTCATCAGTGTTTAATTGCTCCATCCCACCAATCTTCTGCTCATGGACTGAGTCACAACAGCAGCACTATCACCATACACACATATTGTAGCAGAATATAGAAATGATATATGAGGCCACAAATGCATGTTGGAGCTAAAGGTAGGTCTCAGGTCTGAAGAAGACTGCTTTATACATCTGTGTATGGGGGGTGGGGGTAGGCAAGGGTGTGGGTTAAACCACAGAGCCGATCAGAAGGTCGGCGGTTCAAATAACCGCGGCGGGGTGAGCTCCCGTTGCTCAGTCCCTGCTCCTGCCAACCTAGCAGTTCGAAAGCACGTCAAAGTGCAAGTAGATAAATAGGTACCGCTCCAGCGGAAAGGCAAACAGCATTTCTGTGTGCTGCTCTGGTTCGCCGGAGGCGGCTTTGTCATGCTGGCCACATGACCTGGAAGCTGTACATCGGCTCCCTCGGCCAATAACGCGAGATGAGTGCTGCAACCCCAGAGTCTGTCACGACTTGACCTAATGGTCAGGGGTCCCTTTGCCCTTTACCTTTATGGGGGTAGGCAACCAAATGGAGAATGCCAGTGTGAATTAGGCCAGTGGTGGAGAACCTCTGGCCCAGCAAAGGTCCCAGTTTGGCAGATGAGGCCATCTTGCCCAAGCCATACTCACCTGCCCTGTATGCCAAATCCAGTCTAAGACAGGCAGAGCCACTTGCACTGGCTGTCAGGTGCTTGTGAAGCTCTTCTCAAGGAACTTTGCCAGGTGGGTGTCCATCCACATGTCCATCAACATGACCTCAGGTAAACGGCAAGTAGGTTGTCCCACACCCCTTTGGCTTAAGGGGTGGGGACAGATAGCCACCTTCCCTCCCTCAGGCCAAAAAAGGTTCCTCCCCTGAACTTGACTGTACGCATTTAAAGTTGACAGCCATTTCTATGACAAGGGTCGCACAGTTCTGCTGCAAGCTGCCGACATGGACAGACAGACTCCTCCTAGCTTTCCTACATGTGCCCATTTATGGGCAGTTCAATTACACTTGTTAAGATGTCTCCTTAGTGAAACACTCCAGCTCTTAAAAATAGTTAACGTAATTGTTAAATACTGCCATTGGCTGATTTCTTTCACCAACTATATTTGACGAAAGTACCATGACTGGAGAGGTGGACAGTGACACAAGGATGTTGTTGTTGTTGTTGTTGTTGTTGTTGTTGTTGTTGTTGCTGCTGCTGCTGCTGCTGCTGCTGCTGCTGCTTAGTCATTTAGTCGTGTCCGACTCTTCGTGACACAAGTATATCAACACTTAATACTCAGTGTTGTTCCTTATTGATTTATGAAATTATTAATGAGTCACCTTAAAGGGCTCCTGAGTCAACATAAGATTTCATTTTTGTTTTGTTTTGTAGAATTTTCACAGTATAGCCTTTTGGGTTCCTAAATCACGTACATGCTTGAGAGGCACAAGAGCCAACTCCTAGGGGCCAAGGTCCCTTTGCCCCCCCCCAATAAAATATTTGAGGGGGCTGGGGGGCAAAGTTGATGGACATTACCATTCAGATGCTGTGTGCACTGTGTCATGCAATCAATTATGTGGGGCAGGGCTTACCTTCCCCCCCCCATATTTTATTCAAGTTGTCACCCCTGTTGAGAGATCCTTATAAAGAATAAATACATTTTAAAGGAGAACAATTGTGATAAAACGAGGATCTTTCTGTTCTAGGTCTACAGCATGTCAAAACACAGGAATACACTACCACTTTTCAAATAGTTTTGTCTGGTGCTGTGATAATAATCCTCCACAAAAAGTCCCCTTTTGCTGTACATGATGAAGATGCACATTTTCAACGCCTCATTTCTGACTTCTTTGCACAAGAGGAGAAAGATCTACTCTTGAGCAGCGTAAATTGCTCAGTGTGTAACAAGACAGTCTGCGAAACTGGTTGGGTCCAACCTACTGTCTTATGCCATGCGGTGATTTATTGGGCCATTAACATTTTTTACATAAAGTTGCCTTGTGAATGGTAGATGTACGGTGTGCGCATGCGCAGCAGAAAAGGGAAAGCTTGCAGACCAATTTCGTCCGAGTAAAAGTCCTTAATTTGCAAGCAAACACATCCTCGGAATTACTATACAGGGAATTTAGCGATAGAAATGCATAAGTCACTGTTACAAGGGTCTTTTCTTCCCTTGATGCTTGGGCATTACTGCCATTAATATTAATGGGAGTCAGGCATGCACATGGAGGAGAGACAGCCCCCTAATTAGTGTAATGGCAGAGGCAATACTCCTAGCAGAGAGACCACTTTGTACACCTTAATTGCACCAAATTGGCAACAAGTTACCGTCTCCGTAGCTCAAATGGATACACAGGCACACGAATTCTCCTGTGGTGGAGGGATGTGTCCAGACTTCAAAGTTTGGGTGACCAAAGCTCTTCTGCACGTGTGTGATATCCCTGCGACCCTTGCTACCTCCCAGCCTTTGGGGATTTCTCTACAGCTACAGCCATGATCATGAGCATGGCGAGCCTCAGAGGCTTTCGCTCCTTCTCTGTGAAATCTCGCCTTCCGACTAGGACGAGATAATCTTTTCAGCCATCTATTTCAGCGGACAGTCTTCACAGTTGATCCATTTATTATCAGGACTTTGATAGAGAGTGCCACGGAAAACCCAAGTCAAACAATCGTTAAAGTGTATTAGGATTAAACAGTACAATTCCGCATTGAACTCTAGTGGTTTTTAAATATCTTCAGAAAATTTCTACAGGAATCATTTGTACGTTGTTGTTGTTGTTGTTGTTGTTGTTGTTGTTGTTGTCAAAATTCATTTTTGCTGCCTTCTAACATCAGAAGACCCAGGTGTTGGGAAAGAGAAGGGGACAAGATGGTTGGACAGTGTTCTTGAAGCTACCAACATGAGTTTGACCAAACTGCGGGAGGCAGTGGAAGATAGGAGTGCCTGGTGTGCTCTGGTCCATAGGGTCACGAAGAGTCGGACATGACTAAACGACTAAACAACAACAAAACATCGGAATAGTTAAGTGCTTGCTAAAATGTTTCCTTCCTATGGTTTTTATTGGAAAAACACTTTGTTCTCCCTAAAACAATGAATAAAGGCTTTTCAGTGGGGCGCTTTCTGCATTAAAGGGGCTTGGTCTGATCCTGCTTGTTGATTTGTGCACAACTAATAGAACGTCTGGAGTCACAATTAGGTGCAGGGTTGCACCTAGTCACATGCAAGCTAGTCACATGCAAAATAAAATTAAAAGATGAAATACTAGTGGTCCCCAATACGGACGTGCAACTCCACTCACATCCATCAAAAGACCCAGTCAATTACAGTGGGTTCATACGAACCTTATAATGCATCTCTCTCTCTTGCTAGACTGGAGCATTGCTATCTCATACTATTTAATCTCTTACTTCAATGACTTAATACACTGGCAGCTTTAAACAGTTCCCCTTTAACTCACCTAGCAAGAAAATTGATTGGTAACTAACATTATCCCATTGAATATATGAAGAAAGCTTCAATAAAGGAACACACTTGGAGCAGTTTATACGTTGCATATTTATATACAAAGCAAAACAAAGTAAATCTACACCAAGAAAAACCCAATGCCAAATTTTGCATTCTGACAACTTATGCAAATTGTATGTGCGCATAGTTGCTTATCTTGCAGAAGTGTGCTCAATTTGCATGCATTATTTTAAAACTAATATTCAGCAGAGTCTGGGGGGCGGGGGACAATGAGAGATATGGTCCCTGGAATGGGATGTGTAAGAAAAATAAGAGCAGCAGCTTGTGGGTAGCAGAAGCATGGCAGAAGGCCTGGAGGAAAAGTGTGGACTCCATTGATTTATTCTATCACATGTATATCTCAACCTTCCTCCTGGAGGAGCTCATGGTAGCATACCCTCCAACATTTCTCTGATAAAAATAGGGATCTATTATTATTATTATTATTATTATTATTATTATTATTATTATTATTATTTTACTATTTATACCCTGCCCATCTGACTGAGTTGCCCCAGCCACTCTGAGCTGCTTGCAACATATATAAAAACATTATAAAACATTAAACATTTTTTTTTAAAAAAAATCCCTATACAGGGCTGCCTTCATTCTTCAAAAAAAATTATTTATGCATTACCCAAAATATAATACATACAACTTTCAATTCTCTTCATTCCTCTCATTTCCCCAGACTTCCCCGTCTACCCTTTCATGACTTTCTACTTGGTATTTGTGCTGCCTGTCTATTTATACCACCCATTTTGATGCTATACAATACCCTAAGTGTTATTTCCTGCTGCTCATGTATCTATCCCTACTTGGAAATTTATCTGGTTGTTGTACCTCTTTAAATATTCTCCAAAGTATTTCCACTCTTCTCGAGTCCATTTCTCATCATGATTACATATCTTAGCTGTCTTCTGGCTTGGGGGTCGGATAACTCCATACCCTCCAACATTTCTCTGATGAAAATGGGGGTGTCCTGCGGAATCACATCCCACATTCTGGGATCACATTCTGTGCTATCCCTGAAAAATAGGGACACTTGGAGGGTCTGCGGTAGTAATCTGTAATAAAAATTCAATTCCAAATAAAATAGAAACGTATTTTGAAACTGTGGGAAGCATCTAAAAACAAAGAAACACAACGAGACATGTAATCAATCCCGTGTCTGAGTAGGCACGATGAAACATAAATGTTTTCAGTAGGCATCTAAAAGAATACAGTAATAGCATAGCACCTGCCCGCAAATACATGAGGTCTCAGAAGGTTGTCTTCAAAATGTTTATAGACTCTACCGGCGTGTTTTATTTTAAAAAAAATGACATCTAAAACCATGAAGGCTATATACCTGAGATACAATCCATACTCCATACATTTTAAAACAGTCAAGCTTCAAGTGTGGCATGGAAACTGGGCCACACACCTGAAGTGGGGGGATGTCCCACTGAACTCAATGGAGCTTGCTTCTGAGTAGACATGCAATGTTGCCTTTGCTCTGAACTCACCAGGGTGGCCTGGGGCAAGCTACTCTCCATCTCAGCTTTCACAAACATGCACACATTTAAAGTGGGACCAGCGATACTGAGATTACCTGATGGGGTGAAGATCCACAGATCTTATAAGGAGGCCCTAGGATTTTGGCATGTGCAAATGAAATCTTGCCCTTTTTTCTGTTTGACTATAAGATACCTCTGTCTTATTGCAAACTAGTCTTGGTATCCTCTCCAGTTTCAGAAGCAGTTGGGCATTATTGGAAACAGCGTTACTGGAAAAACTGTCAAGCCAGGGGCCAAAAGAAGCACAACAATTTGTATGCCGTTTGGGGTGACTTTAGTCCGTTCGCCCCCTTTGCAGGTGGGCAGCTTTGCCGGAGGGTCCCGGGCCTCCCTGGTAAACCAGCCTATCTCCAGCCATATTGTATTCTCTCCACCCAATTGGCCTACGGTGCTGGGAAGTAGTGGGCGCGAGAGCAACCAACCAATTGCGGCCCTTGGCACCGCACCAAGGGGAAATTTAAATGCCTGGTCAGTGTGGCCTTTCAGCTTCTTGTTCGCTACGCCGGTTCTCCCTCCCTCCCTCCCTCCCTCCCTCAGATTAAGGGTTTTTCATAGATGGTACAACCTAGCTACGAACAATGTTGGCTGCCTAATTTTTCAGGGGCCCGGCAGGATTTTTTCCCACTTGGCTAATTGGCACTACCATTTGGGGTTTCGCCTACCTCGTAGCAACTTAGTAAGATGGATAAGCATTGGGTAAGCCTAGGCTTTCTTGGAGGGGAGGTTGTAGCCTCCACCTGCCCCCTCCAGTGGTAAGGGTATCCTGTTAAAAGGATTCGGGAGGAGTGGCTCCTGTCCAATGCCAAGACTGGGGCTAGGGCCATACCACTCCACCAATGGGGACTGCTTGGGGGGTGCCCTGATTTGACGTAGGTCATAGGGCACACACACACACACCAGCTTCACCCTTAGAAACACTCCCAGCAGGTGGAATGTTTCTAAGGCTAAGCAACATATGCAGTTGCTTACCCCAATGCCTATGGCCAAACTTCACACCTGTAACCAATAAAGTTGTGGCCTTATTTTATCCCAAACCAATATCCTGTGTGTTGTCTAGTTATTTACACTTTAGGGTGCAGGGTGGTCGCCGGACCTCGACACACAATTGATTATACGAATAATGAAGCATATGGCAATGCTAATAGTTTACAGGACACTTTGGCGTGCATGCAGTATATATTTTAATTTTCCCCTTTCTCCCTTACTCCCTATAAATTCCTATAAAGCCCCATAAATTAAAATGGTTATTGAAACAAAATACTTTTACTAATGGTCAACAATCTAAGCATACACATTATTATTAATGCATCTTTTCACACCTGTAATAATTATGATAAATATATACTTGAACACAACTTGGTCAATATATTCAGAAACGTTTACTTGAGCATCTACTGTTGTTTTATTTCTATTCTCGTTTGATGTAACTGCTGTAAGTCTTATGCCTAAAGGAAATCTTAAAAAAATAAAAAATAAAAATAAAGAAGCAGTTGGGAATATGATCTTGTGGGGTGGAGTATTGTTCAAAATCCATAAGCCCAAAGAAAAGAGCATACTTTGGCGGGTGAAAAAAAGCATTCTTCAGATACCAGCCAATGCTGCTGTAAGGCAGGGGTGGAAAAACTTTGGCTTTCCAGATGCTGAAGGACAACAGCTCCCATCATTCCTGACTATTAGCATTGCTGGCTGGGGCTGATGGGAAATGGAGGCGAACAACACCTGAAGGGCCACACATTGCCCATTCCTGCTGTAAGGATTGTAAGGCCGTGCCAGAGAGGAGGGCTTTTGCCATTTACCATCTAGACTAGCGTCACCAGGCATCCCCGGTCCCCGGGGACAGCCCCTAGATTTGCAAATCTGTCCCCTGACAAATTCCATCCCCGGAATGTCCCCAGATTTCCAAATCTGTCCCCGGGAAACATGGCAGCAGCAGCCTCAGCAACCTGGAGCCAGCCTGTTAGCACAGTTGGCTCTGGCTGGCTTCAGGAGCTGCTCGCTGCCATGGCGCCCGCCATTTTTCCTGCGCCACAGCAGCAAGCAGCTCCTGAAGCCAGCCAGAGCCAACTGCGCTACCAGGCTGGCCCCTCCTGGGCAATGGCCGTCCGCCTGTGACTCCTGAGCCTCCCCTGATCTGTCAAAACAAACATTTATGTTTCACAGGGTGCGAAAGAAGGTCTTTGCACGTTTATACAATATGCATGTGTGCTTGGGCCCAGGGTCTTTTGCCTCACCATCCCCACTACTGACTCCCTGTTGCTACTCAGCTTCAATTAAAAAAAAAAAGCCCTAGATTCCCTAGATTCCCTAGATGTCCCTAGATTCATTGGGGGGGGGGAATCTGGTAACCATAATCTAGATGAGACAGAGATTCAGTCTGTTCCTGCAACATTTGGGGCTGAGAACTGGCCCTACCTGCCTTTGAAGACCTATAAATTCAACTGCCATCATACTTGAGGTTGGAGAGCATGTTTACTGTCTTCCTTCCTGTCAGCCATGAATTCTGAATGAGTGCATACCTTCCAGCATTTCTCCGATGAAAATAGGGACACCCTATTCCATCATAATAATAGTAATTTTATTATTTATACCCCACCCATCTGACTGGATTGTCCAAGCCACTCTGCGTGGCTTCCAACATATATAAAAAACACAATAAAACATTAAACATTTTTTAAAAACCTTCACTATACAGGCCTGCCTTTTAAAGGTTGTATACTTACTTATCTTCCTGGGGTGGGGTTGCATAACTCCATACCCTCCAACATTTCTCTGATGAAAATAGGGACATCCTAAGGAAAAGCAGGACATTCCAGGATCAAATCAGAAACCAGGATGGCTTCTGTAAATCTGGGACTGTCCCAGGAAAATTAGGAAACTTGGAGGATCTGTGAGTGGTTTATTGTGATATAGAAGTATTTTTATGAGGTGCTTATTGTTAAACCCTTTTGAACAGCCTTTCTTAACATAGGGAGATGGTATGAATAACAAGGTATTGCCAGTTGCTGATTTGGGCTTTGTGGAGAACTGCTTTGAGTGTAGCACATGCAGGAAAAGCTGTGCACAGCTTGCCATGCCCTAGATCTTACCATAGACCAGTCTTGATTCTCTCAAGGTGAAGCCTTGTCCTGAGAAAAGACTGCAGCCGCTTGCAACTTTCAATAGTTCATCTCTTGAGGAGCTCAGGTAACGACAGGGCAAAAAATGCTTCCAGTCCAAAAAAAGAAGCGTTCTCTGTCCTCACATTTGCAGATAGACTTTTTCAGTCCCCAAAAGTCAACCGATCCAAATGCAATGTTTCACTGGCAGACCCCACCACACACACACACACACATGCCCATCTGTCGAGGTGGCACCATGCCCAATCGCACAGGTACTGTGCCAGTTTTCAAGCAGCGCATGGACACCAACTAAAGACAGGACGAGGAGGGAAGCTTTCAGAATGCATGAAATGACACTTTATTTGCGAGAAGCTCCCTCCCGGTGTCAAGCAGTGCCAAATTAAGAACACATGCTTCATTACAAGGGATCACATCTGTTGACAAATATTGGCACATTAACCCATCTGCCCAGAAGTCTCATTAATCTGACTCAGGACTGAATATTTAGAAGGCAGCAGATAGAAACATCAGACTCGAGAAATACCGTCCTAGACTTATGGGGGCGAGAGTCCAAATTATTTCCCATCCAGAAAGCTATGCAAACAATCCAAATTATAATTTAGGGTAATTTAGCATGCATGTCAGTGACAGGTTAGTGCATTGTCTGCAAAGAACTGATGTGTGGTTAAGCATTAGGTTCCATAGACCAGGTTTGGGAGTGAGGCCCAATGCTAAAGTGTGTGGCGCCAGGAGAATAACTACCACCCACCTGCATGTGTGTTTAACTTTATTCACTTATTATTTACTGTATTACATTTACATCCTACTATACCTGCTAGGAAGGACGCGGGTGGCGCTGTGGTCTAAACCACTGAGCCTAGGGCTTGCCGATCAGAAGGTTGGCGGTTCGAATCTCTGCGACGGGGTGAGCTCCTGTTGCTCGGTCCCAGCTCCTGCCAACCTAGCAGTTCGAAAGCACGTCAAAGTGCAAGTAGATAAATAGGTACCGCTCCAGCGGGAAGGTAAACGGCGTTTCCGTGTGCTGCTCTGGTTCACCAGAAGCGGCTTTGTCATGCTGGCCAAATGACCCGGAAGCTGAGATGACACTGCAACCCCAGAGTCATCCCCGACTGGACCTAATGGTCAGGGTTCCCTTTACCCTTTACCTTTATCCCTGCTAGGAGTTCAATGTGGTGCACCTCGTTCTGCTCCTCCCATGTTATCCTCGCAGAAACCACTTGAGGTGGGCTTGGCTGAAAGTGAATGCATGTGTGAATGGCCCATCACAGAATCAAAACCACAGCTGGAACTTTCATTCCACTCAGTGTCAGCCCAAATGCAATCCTTTCCCAAGGTGTCAGTTCACCTGTACACTGCCACACATCAACAGCTGGGTAATCAAAGAGTGAGAAGAGATGTGATGCCCATGCATGCATTAACTTGTCCATTGCACCTGAGGTGCTATGAAGGGCCTCACTGTGGTCCTTGATCTTTGATTACTCAGTCACACACATTGCATGCTCTTTGATGCTGACCTAAACCCCTGGAAATGACACAATGACCATTTCTCTTTCTGCATGAAGCTCCCTTCCCGAAGATGCATGGGCTGCTGCCTCTGGTGAATCCAGACCATGTTTCAAGTGTGTTCCAGTTCACCAACTCCAGACCAAGTTTTGCACAATGCTCAGGTGTTATGAGAACCAGGACCCAAAGGCAGCTGGAGAGTGGGGTAGAGGAGAAATTTGATTTTGTTAGCATTTTCAGGAGAAGCTACCCAAATCGCGCAGCTCAAACTGAAACTCGGCAATCCTTCGGAATTTTCACCTCTCTGAATTTTGTGATGCATTTTTCCACCCGAACAATATGCATTTATTTGGAAAATTGCTTGCAAAAGCATGTGTGCTAGTCAAAGCTATATACAAAAACATGTCTATTAGAGGAAAGTAGCACTAAAATGCTGCCAATTTTTCAGAAGGTTTTTGGTTTCTTAATGGCAGGTGGAAATGTGGAGGGCTAAATGTAAGATTGGAAGAATGTGAAACTGTGAAATGGACACATCCTTCCATCACTAACTGCACTAAACTATGCCAGCTGTTTTTGGACTACAATTCCCATCATCTTTGACCATTGGTCCTGCAAACTAGGGATGGTGGGAGTTGTAGTCCAAAAACAGCTGGAGACCCAAGTATGGGACGCACGCCAGCACCGCCCTGCCTACTCTCCACCCCCAGTGCCAGAGCATGAAGCTCTGCGCCACTGCTGCAGATACTTTCATTGGGAACCTTACTCAACAAAATGGATGACTGTTCTTAAATTTAGCTTAAACAGACTTAGAAATGTGATTTCTATAATGAAGGCTATTTGGCAGGAAGGAGATGCACAGGCAGGAAGGGAAAACCAGGAGACTAAATCCAGCCCTCCTTTCCTTCCAACAGGCAGCAACAGACTGGTGTCATCACTGATTTTCCAAACAGGGCTACTATCATCCCTAGAAGGCGATTCAGAGAATGAGTCACATGTGCAACACTTATTTGCATATGCAAATTCATTCAGCTAAACTGGACTGGTCCATTTGTGTCTGTGTGTCTAGGAGTTTATTTTCTAGGTACTGTTGTTGCTGCGGTTTGGTTTGCCATTGCAAATGCTTTATCAGTATTTAAAGTTATCTTTCAAGAGCAAAACCCACCTGGGGTGGCAGAGGGAAGGAAATGGCTCACTAGTGGTGGGAAATGAGAGGGGGGGGAGGAATCTGCTCATCCGAGCTAGGAAGACAGAAATGTGCTTGACTTTAAGAGCTCCTGTCCACAGTTGGTCTTCATCATAGTGCTTAGCCTCCATGAACCCTCTCACAGCGAAATATTGTTCACAATAAAGCACAGTTGAGACCTTTGTACATTGCCGAAGTGAAACCTCTTTAGAGGCATGTGGATGATGGGTCGCGATCAGGTTTCAAATCCAGATACCATCCTATCAACTGATGCTGTAAACATTGGAAAGACTGGTCCTCACTCACACACAGGATGCAGCCACATGAATGAATGGACTCCATAGGGTGCAAATGACAGAACGTCAGGTGCAAATCAGCATCTGTGGGGCAGAGGATTAAGGTGAAAGAATAGGGTGGCAATTTGGACTGGACTGTGCCCGATGCAATAATCTGGCCAGTTAAACAAGCCATGACATCTGTTTACATTTTGTTTTGCTACAGTTATAAAGGGATTTGAGATATTAATTTAAATGCATTTAAGAGAACGAGGCAGAGGCTATAATCTTAAACTCAATTGCCACAAACTAGATAGGTTTTTTTAAAAAAATTAGTGAGATCAAGCGTTAACCTTCCTTCCAAAAGTCTTGTCAAACTAAGTAGCCTCCCATTCCAACAAATAGAATTCAGAAACCCATGTTCAAGAACTGCTAACAACTGTTACTAAAATGATTTCCATTTATTTTATTTGACTTTATTTTGCATAACTTGCAAGTGGGGAGAGGGGAGAGAGAGAGAGAGAACCCAAATGTCTTTTATTTTGTACATTTAATCAAATGCTGCCCTCTAGTGAGCAAAGTCACATCCAAAGCATGGGATCACGGAACATAGCTACCCGGAGGATTAAGTGAAAGATTTTAATAAAAAATAATAAAAGCAGGTGCCGGGAAGGCTGTCAGAGAAAAGTAGATGCCTGTACACTAAAAACAAACCAGCTGAAATAATTCCTGCATTTGCTTTTTTGTATCACCCTTGTTGCTACTATATTTCCTAATACAGTCTAACAAAAAAAGAAGGATAAAAACTCTTGTGATTGATTATGATGATTTGAAGCTGGTAGGCTTGCTGGCGTCTTACTCACTTCTATAAATCTGCAAGAGGATAGCGTGCCGTTGCCTGTGCTATAATTTCAATGATGTGTTTTTACCCTCCTAGGGATGCATCACCATTATGCGTCTAGATTGTCTCCTTGCAAAAGGTAATATCAAGCACTTGCACCAAGTTAACCCAAATGATAACACGCAAGAAGGATCCAAACAGCAAAGAGAGCCATTTCTCCAACCGCAACAATAAGGTGGGGGAGAAGAAGATTGCCTTTGGATTTGATTTGATTATTATTGCGGGTAATATTTCACTGTTTCCTCTGAAAAGGGACAGTGTCACTGAGCAGGATACAGCAAGATAGCAGTTAGACGCAATGGGAATAAGGATGGGGAGTCATCCCAGAGAGGGCATAAACATTTTCCCAGACAAATGGGACAGCTCTCGCTCTCTCTCCCTCACTCTCTTCCTTCTCCGACGATGCAACTCACAAAGTGCCTAGTCAAACAGCGGCTGCAGTCCAAATATGGTAGCTAATGATGGATTCAATAAACTTGCCATTTTTGCAGCCTTCCTGAGATGGCAAAGTCAGAAGGATAGCAAAAACCCTGGCAGTCCACAGTACAACGCAAATGTGCTGCATTTTGTATGTCACCTTAAATCTGGCTTTTAACTGATTTTACCTTTTGTATTTTATTTTGTTGTGTTCTTTTTCTATAAAGGAACTAACCAATGCAATTTTTAAATATAATAATAATAATCACCATCCACAGCATCAAGTATGTCCCTCTAATTTCAAAGTCCGATGCCATAATGGGCTGAGCTTTACATGCAACTTTTCTGAAAGCAGCGATAAGGAATCTGTCGTCCTCCTGGTGTTGCACTGCGACTCTCGTAATCCCTGCCCATTGGCCATGTTGAGTGGGGCTGATGGGAGCTGGATTGCAGCAACACTGCCAAATAGACTGAAAATACTAATTTCCTTGTGAGATGCATGGATAGGCAAGTTGTTGGGAAGATCTCCAGATTATACCTTGTGTCATTGCTCCAATCAAAACAAACTTAGAAAGGAGGGATTTTCATGGTTGGCATCTGAAAATGACCCTCTGGCCTCTTGACCAATTTGTGTAATGTCTACACTTTCCTTCCCTTTTGAGGGTGGAGCATCGAGCAAATGGGTCCAACAAGTGAATGAGTTCTTGACTTTTAGGACAGAAACAAGTTGCTTCTTTTGTGCTCAGGACTGTCACAGTGTAGGAAAGTAGCTTGCTTTGAAATTTAACCTAAGTGGATTGAGTTTCAGTTCTTGAGTTCACATGCACACTGTACTCAAGGAAATCTTAGGGAGTTGGGAAATACCACTGAGAATACTTGAAACAGCCACCCTGCACAACTTTTACCCCACCTTGACAAGCACACCAGCCATGCATGAACCTTCTGGTTTTGAAAAATAAAGGAGCAGTCAAGCAACTTGCTGGTCCCAGTACAAGGATGCTATATTTCTACTGAGCCATAGTGCATTTGGCTTCACAAGTGGTGCAGCCTCAACCTAGGTCAGGCATAGGCAAACTTGGACCTCCAGATGTTCTGGGACTACAACTCCCATCATCCCTAGCTAACAGGACCAGAAGTCAGGGGTGATGGGAGTTGTAGTCCCAAAACATCTGGAGGGCCGAGTTTGCCTATGCCTGACCTAGGTCAATGCATGAGTAAGTAACTAGGTACACACAGATAGAGAGCTAACCTAGTGTGGTCATGCCCATTAATTTTCTCCACAAAGGCAACAACACACCAATGCACATTTATTTTGGAGCAGTGCTTTTTTTCTTAAAAAAATGTTTAGGGGTACTCTCATTTTGACTCAAGAAAATCACCATTTTATAGTTCAAATCGGGAAAAATAAATACACTAAATGGACAAAAGTACAAAGAACATGCATTACCTCATATTACACAGCTGACAGTAATTTCCACATTGGCACGAAGTTGTGTGCACTAACATCATCCCGGCTTTCATCAGTAAAACACCACATTCCACACTGCTTCACACATTAAACACTCATTTCTGTCTGAGACGCAGGAAACACCGGGAAAGGAAATGAGGCTGCCATCAGGGGTAGCAACGGAACTGACGATTCACCGTGCTAGAGAAAAAACTTTTAAAAACTTTAAAATTTAGTTTCTTCTCCCATTAGATTCACAAAATGTTTAGGGGCATGCCTACCCTGCGTACCCCCAGAAAAAAGCACTGTTTGGGAGTAACTTTGACGGAACACACTGGGACTTTCCATTGAGTAAACAGGCAGAGGATTCCTCTGAAAGTTTTCTTAATTCAAACAGTTTGATGGATGGATTTGCGCCACGGCCTTCTAGGTAGCCATAAAACTACAGCACAACTATGCTTTGTTTTTTGGAGGGGGGAGCCCTTAAAACCAGCAACGTCTATGCCAGGCATGGCCAAACTTGACCCTCCAGCTGTTTTGGTACTACAATTCCCATCATCCCTGACCACTGGTCCTCTTAGCTAGGGATGATGGGAGTTGTAGTCCCAAAACAGCTGGAGGGCCAAGTTTGGCCATGCCTGCTCTATGCCAACCAACCAATATTAAAAGCAAAGATAAAACAGCAGGTTTAACCGAAAACAGTGCCATTTAACCAATTGGCCACCTGAAACCAATCAATCCTGACCAGTCATCAGGAACTCACTTACTCAGATGAGGAAGTCTATAAAGAGGAAACCACAGCTTAAAAAGGCCTTGCTGCTCACAGCTGTCAGCCTAACCTAAGAAGGCAGAGGTACTTGGAAGCCGCTTTGTCTATTTCGCATAAATGATAGCAAACACAGCACAAGTGACTCACACATTCAGTGATCGTAATTGACATTTAACATCTGAAGGGGCACCTCTCATGCATCTCTCTAGAATTCCCCATTGGTGGTCAACTGGAAGTGTGAATACAGAAGACATCTGTACTTTTCCTATTGGCTCTTCTTAGTTAAGATGCCGGACAGACCCTATCATTAGGCAGAATGAGACAGCTGCCTTAGTTATCTGATTCTGGTGGCATGAAAAGGCAACAAATGGATAGCAATTGAATTTATTACTTTTGTGTTTCGACTGGCCCGGAAGTGAGGGAGAGGTGCTTGTGGGATTTTCTGCTTCAGGTGCCAAAAATACCATTGAGTACTATAGACTATGGGTGCACACTAGCACCAAGATTTGCCTAGTAGTGGTGCAAAAACGCAGGTCTGTTTCTGAGTTACTCCATGCTCTCTCCACTTTGATCCATGTTGTGGATTTCAAGCTGAATAAAACAAAGCCCTGTATTCCTGATTCACAACAATGGGGAAACTAAAAACAGCTATAACTTTTCTCCCTTTTGGCCAAAGTTGAGGGAATTTGCAGGCACACGAGTACCTCCAGCATGGATTAAGCCTGTCAAAGTGCATGCAAATAGTCCCACTGACTTTTTGTGGGGGGAGTAAAAGGGATTTTTTCCCCAAAATCCCTCATGAGAAGGAGAGTGGAGTTTGCTCTTTTTTACCTTAAAATAATTAAGTGACAGCCACATGGTGGGTGTTCTTGCTTGTGCACTGTTAAAAAAAATTGCAGCTTCATATCAGCCTTTCATTCTGTGGTTGTTTGTGGTTAGCAAGATTTGTAGGCCTCTGTTCAAGAGACCTTCAAAGGGCTCCAATTGTCCTTACCTAGTTCTGAAGAGCTCTGGGATTCACATGCAGGTCCTGCTACCCAAATGCTTGTTATACGAAAATTCACTTATCCAAACATGAGGAATCCAAACCTCGCTATATGCACCACAAATTCAGATATCCAAACAGCTGGACCTACATGTAGTACTGTAAACAAATAAATAGCCTTATAGGAGCCTTACTTCTTTGTGTTTTGCTGGTGCATGGCAGAAAGCATGGAGGGAGATTGGACAAATAAGAGAGGATTTTTCCCTTTCCTTGGTTGCTTTTGCAAGGTTTCAGAGGGCTTTCCTGGTTCTTTTCATCATTTGGGGGTCAAAATTCTGTGGTTGGGAATGCATTAGAAATTTCCCCAAAAAAATCAATGGAAATTGTTGACTCGTTATGCAAACACTCGCCCAACAAGCGATTTCTTGAGAATGCATTGTGTTCAGATAGCAGGACCTGCATGTATTTATTTTTTTTGTTAGAGCACAGCAATGTAGGGCTTTTTGTTTTTTCTAAAGTTAAATGAAGTTTTAAACATTTGGGTGTTTTCTTTTAATCCTCTGCTGCTGTGCCCTAACAATCCAGAGCAGGGGCGTCGCAATAGGGGGGCAGGGGGTGGGGCGCCTGGGGCTCCACTCTGCGGGGGGCAGCACGGCGCACCCTCACCGCCTCCACCGACGGCCGCCGCCTCGCCTCGCCGGAGCAGACAGGGAGGCTTGCTTGGCTCAAGCTTTGATTCTTTCTGCTCGGGTGAGGCGAGGGGCGGGCCAGAGAGGGTGTCAGTGGCCCGCCCCTCGCCTTGCCCGAGCAGAAAGAATCAAAGCACGAGCCGAGCAAGCTGCGGTGCAGAGAGAGAGAGAGAGAGAGAGAGAGAGAGAGAGAGAGAGAGAGAGAGAGAGAGAGAAGCTATACATTACAAAAAGTCTAAAACAGAGCAACTTAGCTCATGGGTCTTGTGGGAGTCCATTTGGCATCACACTTGAAGTCAAGAGGGAGGGGTCAATGTACACCCCTACTATTTGCACCTTGACGGTGGGGGGGGTCATTTCTGCTCCGCGTCAAGCAGCAAAGCCCTGTTTGGGGCCAGTAAGCCTGTAAAGTTACCTGAGGCACTTTCTTAGAATCTGCACTAGAATTATAGAACTTGGTTCTTTGGGGCACTTGCCGCACCATGACTCGGAATATCTTTTATTTTATTTGGTGACTTCAGATATGTCAGTCAGTAGAGCATGAGACTCTTAAGTCTCAGGACTTGTGGGTTCAAGCCCCACGTTGAGCAAAAGATTCCAGCATTGTAGGGGGTTGAGCTAGATTACAATTTTATGATTCTGTGATCCGGGGCTGAGTGAGACCAGCTTGCCATCCCCATCCCTTTTAAAAACAAGTTGCTGGCTGGGATTGTGCTGCTGCAATGGGTTTCCCAGTGAACTGTTGCTGGGATGGTGCTCAGCAGGCATTTATTTTTGAATTATGATGCATTTGCGTTGAATTGCATTTATATTCTGTGGAGTGGCTCATTTTTGAAATCCTGGTATTCCCTTGTGCGTTTTTGATATGGGGATGTTTTATTGCTATGAGCTGCTTTGAGCACAACTTTGCTGTTGGAAAAGCGCCATATAAATATCAATTATCAATTTTTATAAACCACTTCAAGGTCACTGAGTGATGCGGAGCAGTATATAAGCCCATTAAATATTTTTTCCAAACTAAAATGAAACTAAATAAAACAAAATGAGCAGCTCTGAGCATTCTATATGGTCAGAGTTGCCTCCTCTGCAGTGGCTGGCTCTCTGTGGAATACTCTCCCCAGGGAGGTTCGCCTGGTGCCTTCATTATACACCTTTAGGCACCAGGCAAAAACATTGCTCTTTAACCAGGCCTTTGGTTGACTGGTATTCAATGCCCTTTTTAAAAAAAATTGGGGGGGGGGGATTTGTTGGCTTGTTCTTGTTTTTATTTGGATTATGTATTCTCTGTTTTGATATCATGATTTAATCTTGTGAACTGACCTGAGACCTGCGGGCATAGGGCAGTATACAAATTTAATAAATAAATAAAATAAAAATAAAATAATTAACATTATATTCTCCACTTTGGGAAGTCGGGGGGGGGGGGGAGAATGCAAACTGAAAAGCACTTGGTGGACCTAATTCTGCTCATAGTGACTAATGCTCATTAACTTCAATGAGCTAAATTTGAACAATAGGCAGGATTTTTTGTTTGTTTGTTTTTAAGAAGATTGCATGTTTGTACATTAATTAGATGCCAAGACAAACTACAGTGGTAGCTCGGGTTACAAACACCTCGGGTTACAAATACTTTGGGTTACAGACTCCGCTAACCTGGAAGTAGTACCTCAGGTTAAGAACTTTACCTCAGGCTGAGAACAGAAATCACACGGTGGAGGCGGGAGGCCCCATTAGCTAAAGTGGTGCTTCAGGTTAAGAACGGTTTCAGGTTAAGAACGGACCTCCGGAACGAATTAAGTTCGTAACCAGAGGTACCACTGTAATCACATCCCGGATTTTGTTCAGTGTCCAAACATCATACAATTTAAGCTATGTGCAACTGTGGTCTTCTGCTGACTTAGGTGTAATGTGTTGTGCTCCCCCCCCCCAAAAAAAAAATGAAAAAAATGACAACACCAATTTGTTTGAAACATTATTTTCTAAAAACAATTGCTCCCAGGTTAAGACCTGTATGCCAAGTTACAGCCCAGAGCAAATCTTTATGGCCGAGTTATAAACCCCTGAAAATAGGAAACTAAGACGGCGAGGATTTAAAATAATAGAAAATGTTTCACGTAATAGAAATCCATAAGCAGTGTATTACATTCTAAGTCTTAATATCTACATACTTGGATTATCGTCTATCTCAACAATCGCACACCAAGTCAGTTGGCTTCTTCCTCCCCTTTCCTTTGATTCAGTGTTTCATTCCTATGCATTAACAAAGCCCTGGGCCATAAAATACTGTATTAATATTAGTTTGTCACAGTAGACTAAATTTAGAACAACTCATTAATATGGGAGAGTCAAAGGCATTCCGCCAGGATTGTGAGGGGCTAAGATCTTAAGGGTATAAGTTATACCGATATGCCACTTGAAGTAGAGAGCTAGCAATTCTTCCTGTTGCTAATAAGAGAATCTATTAGTTCTAAGCGGACTAAAATTCTAATTAAGAAATGTGGGGAAAGGCAGTTTTGCCATTGGATAGATCTCTGATGGGTAACCAGGAATAAACTGTGTATGCGTCTGGGTCAGATAAGATTAGCGGTTCATGCGCAGAATGAATTTTCCCCTGAAGTCTAGGAGCAGAGGGGGAAAACCAGCCGACTCCATCACCCTGGCTAGTTCTTTGAGGTGGCACCATCTTAGTGACAAACCAGGAATCAGAGCGGGTTCACAATGACTCTTCTGTTGTCTTTCGATGGTCCTCACTAGGAGAAGAGAGGCTTGCCCACTTTCTTTCCTTGGCCCCCCACTCCACCCCGAATTAAGAGGAAGGAAGGGGGGTGAGTTTTGACTTTTTGCAAATCTTGTCTTTCATATGCAGATTTCCACGCCGGCGCAGCCTCTCAAAGGTTGTCAAATATTAATTTTTTAAAATTTGGTCCCTTGCTAAGCTACAAATATTCATGTTTAACACCAAGTAGCAGTTCAGGGGCCGACAACAGTATGTACCTTCTGAATGATGCATAGAAAGCAGCAGTTAGCACAAAGACAAAGCCACCAGATTGGTCTCAGGGAAACCCGGTGCTTGAATTTTTCATGACTCCTCCAGCACTTAAAGAATAAGAAACTGGCTACTGCTGTTGGGAGGGATGTGCGTTGTGAAGGTCAGAGCCCACAAACATGCAAGAGAATCAAGGTTCTGCCTGGGGAAAGCGAAAAGGGATTTAGAGAATTATAAAGATTTTTTTCCCCCTCCCTGCGCTTTGCAAACACGGTAGCAGCTAAACAATAGCTATAAAAATGAAGTGCGAGTCCTATCCATCCAGCGCTCGTTCCTAGTGAGTCTCAAAAGACACAGAAAACTAACCTCTTCCTTATGTCTCAAGGCTTAGAGTTAAACTTCCGGAGATCCATTTCAGTTGCTTACATACTCTGCAACGCCCTTCGTTTGCTTTTTAACAGCCAGCCTGGCTTCAGAGGGAAATTGATAACTGGGGGGGGGGGATATAATTTACTAATTCCTCCAACATGCTTGACAATTATCTAATGGTGGGTGGGGAGGGGAAGTTGGAAAGGTTGGGGGAGAACAATGTGATGTCTTAATTACTCTGCAGTTCAGTACTTTGCCTGCGTGTTTATTATCCTTGGTGAGACAAAAACCTGAGTTGATCCTGTAACGATCCCAAGGAAATCTCAATTGATTCCCAGAAAACAAACAAGGAACTGCTTAGGAAAGAAAGAAAGAAAATGTTACAGCATTTAAGCAACCAATGTCTTCACCTGTCATCATGTTGTTAAGCTCTTAATGAGTTCTTTTCTATTCTTGGTCACATCTGATATATATTTATATATATATATATATTTAAAAAGTCCCTTTGAACAGCTGGGAGTTGGAGCATCCTTTGATCATGGAATTCTTGTGAATTTTTCACTCCCTCTCTCGTTTCCCCTTTATTTGTCAGTCTTACAGGGGCTATTTTTATGAGCCTGTTTCTGCCCAAGCACATTTTCCAGGGCGTTGCTTTTGCGGGCTTTCCGAGGAAACATGGAGATATAGAACAATTAAATGTATGCATTTTACATAATTGTTTATCAATTTAACAAAGGGAGAGGGGAGTGAAAGAAAGAGAGAAGAGAGAGAGAGAGAGAGAGAGAGAGAGAGAGAGAGAGAGAGAGAGAAAGAGAGAGAGATGCCACAGGAACCCCCCCTTTCTCCCCTCGTTCTTTTGAAGGCGGTTTTCTAATGATGACCCTTGGCATACTGGTCCACATGGGATTCCTCTGCGAAGAGGCTGATGAAAATTAGTCTATTCTCATTTCAAACAGAATTTTGCTGAAGTCCTGATCAGAGCGCCAGCATGCAGTCCAGAGAGACAACACACACTACTTGATTTCGCTCGGCAGCCTCCCCTCTCCTGGTAATTGTTGCAGGAACATATAGTGACAAGACTATGGGGTGTGAGGGGGGTCTGGATGTGCTCAGGCTGTTACACTCTGTTTAAAGATTTAAACCATCGGGGTATGAGAAGGCCTTTTTGATGTTCATTGAACATGGAGCTTGGGTACAGGAGAAGGGGGAAAGGGCTCCACCAGAAGGCAATCATCTTTCAGAGCCACAGTAAGACAGAGAGAGGTGGGGAAAGTCTCTGCCTCAGCACAGACGTGGAACAAAGGGAGATGAAAGGCGCCAGGGTGAAGGCAGGGCCAGATCTGGCTGTGAGGCAGAACTCGCTCTCCGAGAGAGAGTTCGGTGCCTTCGAAATGCAGAAGAGGCATTTAGCGCTCCTGTTCCATTAACACACACTTAGTGGCTACGATGAAGCCAGCTTGCAAAAAAAAGAGAGAGGGGGGAATTGGGGTTGGGGGCGCAGAGAGCAGGGAAAGCAAGGGGTGTTGGAGGAAAATATTTTAAGCAGTTTATGTTGACACTAGGTTTTTCGACAATGCCCGTGGCTTCCATTGAGAGGATTTAATGAGTTTACATTGTCAGATGAATGTCATTTCCTAATTACATAGGAAATGTGAGCAAAGTATTCAACACGGAGCTAGGGTTTGGAGTTTTGTTTTGTTTTCCCTCCTCCTTCTTCTCCCCTGCCTCCTTCTTTCTCTCTCTGAAGCCGAATGCCGTATTCCCTTTTTTCCCCCTCGAGGGACAAATAGTAAACCTTCTCTAAGTAGAGTTGGAGGAATCCAGTGCCCACATCCACTTCCTACCTATTGGGAGCACTTTCGGAGAAGGGTATTTCAAGTGAGGAAGACCAAACATTTAATAATAATAATAATAATAATAATAATAATAATAATAATAACAACAACAACACTATTTTATTTATACCCCGCCCTCCCCAGTGAGAGCCGGGCTCAGGGCGGCTGACATCAATAAAATTACAATAAAACATAAAAGAAAGAAAAACAATTGATTAAAATGTGGATTAAAATACAATTTAGATTTTTTTTAAAAAAAATTTTAATGCAGCCTCATTTTAAAATGTCCCAAATCAAAACCATAAGGGAGGAAAGACATAGTGGGCAGACTGAGTCCAGCCCAAAGGCCAGGCGGAACAGCTCCGTCTTGCAGGCCCTGCGGAAAGATGTCAAATCCCGCAGGGCCCTGGTCTCCTGTGAGAGAGCGTTCCACCAAGTCGGGGCCAATACTGAAAAGGCCCTGGCCCTAGTTGAGGCTAATCAAGCCACCTTATTGCTCAGGATCTCCAAAATATTGTTATTTGTGGACCTTAAGAGAAGGAGCATGCCAGCTAAAAGGAAGAATCTCAGATTGGGGGCATCTACTTAAACTTAGGACATGCTTCCATTTTGAAGCAAAATAGGCCAAGGAGGCAGTTTTACTCTTTGGCTAGAAAGTCCTTTCTTGTGGCCTTCCAGATGCTGTTGGACTGCAGATCCCATTATCCCTGGCCATTGGTTGATGGAAGCTGTCATCCAACAGTATATAGGGGGATAGGTGTGTCAAAGGTTCCCCACCACTCCCCAACTGCCATATTTCTTTGGAGTGGACTCTGATTATTCAGTGATGAAGGAGATCCACAGTGCCCATGTTCAATAGACCCTTCTTTCCTCAACTATCAGGGTTGAGAAAAGGTTTCCAGGATGAAGTCAGTAGTTCTAGAACCAAGCCACGCTGACCATTGTCTCAGAGCGGACTACTGTAACACATTCAGGAATCCTATATGGTACAGTACAATCTGCCTTGGACTAAACCACTTCAAAATGCAGGTGATGGAAAGGGGAAATCATACGTCTGACTGTCATAGCTGCCAAGTTTTCCCTTTTCTCGCGAGGAAGCCTATTCAGCATAAGGGAAAATCCCTTAAAATAAGGGATAACGTGGCAGCTATGCTGACTGTTCCCTCATGTCAAATTTCCCCAGTATTTAGGGAACTACCATGCTGGGGGCGGGGGAGTGTAAAATCCCTTTCTTTGGCCTGCTAGCTTACCACAGATAGAGGATTGTTTAGAAGAGGGAATAATCAAAACACGTAATTACCCACCTCTTTTTAAAGGAGGTACAGTCCCAGGAACAGAATATGAAATACAGTGAGAAAGGTAACAGAACTGGCAAGTGCCACTCCCAGAACTCCCCCTCTCCCCCAATTTTAACTAAACCATCACATAGTTTTGTAAAAAAAACAAAAACAGTAGCTAAGGACATCAACTCCAAAGGCAATAGGACTGAGGCCCTTCTTCGTCATCTGTAATTCAATAACATCCTATAATTTTTGGATTGTGCAGATCTGATTGAATGATCCACCAATTAATGGTCCATATAGGGATGTCAGAAGAATCTGTGCCATCGCCTATGGAAAATGCAAAAGATGAAGTGTGAGCATTCATCTCAGCAAACAAGTCGTATTGGCTTGTTTGCATTTGTATATATATTTAAAACAGTTCATTCTCTCTATATTTGGTTGATTGTTGATTAATTTGCATTTTCTTATGAATATTTTATATTGTCTTATTTAGACTGCTCAGAAGGTATTTTAATTAAGTGGTATATAAATCTTGTTAAATCAACCAATACATAAAATTATACATAAATACATCCATAAATTGCTTTGCAGTGCCTGTTAATTGCATACTTGTGGATGTGTAACTGTCGCTGTGCCTATAGGTGCATCAATACATTTTTCTGAAGCGTTTGTTCGAGTTGTTTGTTGCTAGAGGCAGACTAGAGGAACTAAGGCTGCAATCCTAGCCATGTTTATTTAGAAGTCCCAATGAAGTCAATGGGGCTTACTCTCGGGTAAGTGGGGTTAGGATCGCAGCCCTAATCCGCTTCCTACTGTGAAATGCGAAACTAATTCGTGTAAACGAATGTCAGAATATATTGGGAGATGTTCACGGATCCCTCTGTTCACAAATGCACTCTCACTATTGCTTGATCAAGGGATGACTTGCATGTGTGAAAAAGTCATCACTGTTCACATACCACAATTACACATTTCATATCACCTTTTTATAATTAAGGTGGTTCACAAGTACTGCTGGAAGCCGTGCCATGGCGAACAATTCATTGAGAATTAATCCTCATTGTGAACCCACACAAGAACCTAAGTTGTTTCAGAATTTCCAGAAGCTCGGAATTCTGAGGGACTATGCCCTGAGTGCTCACTGGAAGGACAGATCGTGAAGCTGAGGCTCCAATATTTTGGCCACCTCATGAGAAGAGAAGAATCCTTGGAAAAGACCTTGATGTTGGGAAAGATTGAGGGCACAAGGAGAAGGGGACGACAGAGGACGAGATGGTTGGACAGTGTTCTCGAAGCTACGAACATGAGTTTGACCAAATTGCGGGAGGCAGTGGAAGACAGGAGTGCCTGGCGTGCTATGGTCCATGGGGTCACGAAGAGTCAGACACGACTAAACGACTAAACAACAACAACAAATGCCAGTGCAAATTCCTTACTAAACCTAAGATACCACAATCCCACACCATAAAACAACTGCTGCAAGTGAAATGGAACAAGGAGAAAATGGAACAAAAATGAGGGGGTAGTTTAACCTCAACAAATGCTTTGGGGTTGAGAGGGGAAATGCCCTGTATAAACAGGAAGTTTTGTTAAATATTAATATTAGAAACATGTATTTCCTCTCCTTGGCAAAATGCCCATTTCCAGAGGGTATTTATGGAGTCGGCCCTGAAAGATGGTGAGTGTTCCCTTCAGCTTTGAATAGAAGTTTTTGTGACCTGCAAGAGAGGTGAGGGGTGTCATTAAGTTGCTGATTTATACACACGGCACTTCCCAAAGGTCCTGTATGCTATATAAGCAGGGAATTTCTCAGGATCTACAAATCTGGGTTGTAAATTGCTGTGAGTACCATCTTACACAATTTCCTGCATGGGCAATACTTGGACGTCCTTCAGAGGTAAGCCTTCCCATGTGATGAGAATACATCAGAACTGGGGGAACCTGTGACCCTCCAGATGTTATCGTACCCCATCTCCCACTCAAGGATGACGACTCTGGGACCCTCCAAATGTTGTTGGACTCCAGCTCCCATCAGCCCCAGATAAGATGGGAGTTGTAGTCCAGCAGCATCAAAAGGGTTGCTTGTTCCCCATTTCTCCCATAGAACCATCCCACCTATGTTGGAGAGGAAATCCCACTGGAAGCATTAATGACATGGTTATATCCAATGATTAAAAAGTGCCTGCGTCAACTTTTCCTCATAATTTGCTTTCAAGATAGCTGAAGTGGTTAGTTCCCCTAGAGAGGCCAGTTGCAAACATATTCCACATGACTTCCTGCTGAAGTGGTAGCCTGAGGCAAAGTATCCAAACTCTGGTGGTGATCATTGAAATAACATTCAACTAATGACAGTTCCCCCACTTGTAGGTGCAATCTTCTTTTGAGGTGGGCTATTTTCCTAGAGAAATCACCACAAACACCTCCCTTGTTCTCAACTAATGGCAATGGAGTCCACCTGAGAGGTGCCGGAACTAAGTTCCGGCTGAAGAAAAAGCCCTGTTCACACTGATATTGTATCAGGATTGGATGGAGCCATCAAGGCTTGGCAACCATACCCTTCAATAGTCTTAGGGGAATTCCTAAAAAAATAAAAGCAAAAGAAGTGGATGGAATGCAAGGTGGACCACAGGTTGAGTTACTATGGTCTTTACACACTTTTCCACACAAAAAAGTCCCGCTCAAGTGAATCACTTGTATTTTTTAATCTTCAGCTTGAATATCTGCAGCGTTTTATAATAATGGCCACAGTCGGGTCTTACATACAGTGGTAGACATGAAGCATCTGGTTTTTGCTACAGTTGTGATTTGTGGATTCCCAAGGCTGGACTGGATGAATCCCAAACTGGAATTAAGATTGCTGGAAGAAATATCAACAACCTCAGATATGCTGATGACACAACCTTGATGGCAGAAAGTGAGGAGGAATTAGAGAACTTTTTAATGGGGGTGAAAGAGGAAAGTGCAAAATATGGTCTGAAGCTCAACATCCAAAAAACTAAGATCATGGCCACTGGTCCCATCACCTCCTGGCAAATAGAAGGGGAAGAAATGGAGGCAGTGAGAGATTTTACTTTCTTGGGTTCCATGATCACTGCAGATGGTGACAGCAGTCACGAAATTAAAAGACACCTGCTTCTTGGGAGAAAAGCAATGAAAAACCTAGACAGCATCTTAAAAAGCAGAGACATCACCTTGCCGACAAAGGTCCATATAGTTAAAGCTAGGGTTTTCCCAGTAGTGATGTATGAAAGTGAGAGCTGGACCATAAAGAAGGCTGATCACCAAAGAATTGATGCTTTTGAATTATGGTGCTGGAGGAGACTCTTGAGAGTCCCATGGACCGCGAGAAGATCAAACCTATCCATTCTTAAGGAAATCAGCCCTGAGTGCTCACTGGAAGGACAGATCGTGAAGCTGAGGCTCCAATACTTTGGCCACCTCATGAGAAGAGAAGACTCCCTGGAAAAGACCCTGATGTTGGGAAAGATGGAGGGCACTAGGAGAAGGGGATGACAGAGGACGAGATGGTTGGACAGTGTTCTCGAAGCTACAAACATGGGTTTGACCAAGCTGCGGGAGGCAGTGGAAGACAGGAGTGCCTGGCGTGCTCTGGTTCATGGGGTCATGAAGAGTCGGACATGACTAAACGACTAAACAACAACAACCTTGTATATTACAAAACTGGAATATGTGATTTGTGCTTCTGTCACCCATGTAGCAGCCAAATTTATCCTGACTGAAATACTGAATGCCCCAACCCACATCAGGCTTTAGTGGCCCCAAATACCTATAATATAAGCTCCATTAACAAATAAAATAAAATCTGTTGGTAAGCCTAATGAGTCTGAAATAAGAATTATAATGTGCTCTCTTGACCTTGCTTATCCCTGCTCTTATTCTGCATAATTTAAAAGCTGTGGAAATTGTGGGATTTAAAAGAATCAATGGACTTCCATATAGGGCCATAACCAAGGCCTGGAGAAACTGGTGAAATGTTGCTATTGTATCTCATTCCACTGCCTGAGAACCTTAGCAATTGTCTTCCCTCTGTTTTTAACATATGAGAAAATGTTTCATGAAGGAATGAGAACTTCTGAGCCGCATCGCCACTACCAACGTTGGTACAAACTAGTAAAAGGTAGCTGACTATGGTCCTAGTAATATCCTACTGG
Source organism: Zootoca vivipara (assembly GCF_963506605.1). Taxonomy (NCBI): domain Eukaryota; kingdom Metazoa; phylum Chordata; class Lepidosauria; order Squamata; family Lacertidae; genus Zootoca; species Zootoca vivipara. The sequence goes on from NC_083282.1 coordinate 24,688,533, forward strand.
AAGCCCTCAAAGAAGCAGAGTGCTGGGATGTTTGAGTGACTGCGCCTCCTGTCCCTCATGCTTCCAGGTACAACCCAAGAGAGAAACAAACTTGCTGTCTCCACACTGTGAGAATGAATCCACATCATCCCTTTTCAGGCGAGACACAGGAGCATAAGGAAGAAGAAGCATGTTTGCTTCTCGCTTTTTCACTTCCTGCAGACCTCCAAAGAGTCTCTTGGCTGACACTGGCACAGGGATGAAACAATGAGTGCTGAAAGGAAGTCTGGCATTCCACTGGCCCAGGCATACAAGATGCCCATGAATACATTCACAATGACACAGAAGCAGATGGTTCACTGGAGAGTGGTCCATAGTTACTCTGCCACAAGCTGCCCCTCTAGTAGGCTACAGAATTCTGTGTCGTGAGTAGTCAACAAAAATGTTGTCCCTGATTGATCTTCTGTGATCTGCTCAGATTTAGGGTTGCCATATCTCTGGAAAAAACCGGACATGTCCTCTTTTGGGGGGCCTCGCCTGCATGCCTCTGTCCCCAGCTCAGGCTGGCAGCAGCTCACGCTGTCCTCTTTTTTGCTCTTCAAGATATGGCAACCCTAGATCTAAACTGCCCTGACCAGCCACATCCCAGCTGTCCTACCAGGAAATGTCCTATTTAGCAGAATTCACCCATCTTTTCATTGATGTGAAACTTTTTAAGGGAATTTCAAATAGTTAATTGAAGTCAGGCACTAGAAATCACTGACTTTTCCATAGAATATGAATATGAAAAAGTACGTTGCTAAAATCATTTGGCTAGCCCAGGGTTAAATAATAATAATAATAATAAACAGATTCTCTAAATGAGGTAAAGTTTGTGCACATTGCTCTCAAACTCCACACACGCTCTTCCAGTTGGCAGTGAATGGTGTTTTAAAACATATTTTCTACTTAGTGCAGTGCACTTACTTCATACAGCAGTACAAAGACATTGAGGGATTTGACAGAGATCCCACTAAGGGATTTCTGAGGCAGGATCAGTCTTCGCTTTAGAAGAATGATCCACAGAAGCAGACATTCAAAATCCAAAGTCCGTGGTTTCCAAAGGTGGCATACTATGAAAGAGTGAACGATTCTTGAAAAACAGCCAATTCTTTCTCGCCCCCTTTTCTCTTTATCAGGTACCGTGCGAATTAAACCCGTAAATGCAAGTACCTGGTGGGAAGCAGGGCGGGGGGTGGGGAGTCTTTATGGCATCTAAGGCTCCCTAGGCATGTTTGATGCGATGTTTGTGTAATAGCACTTGTAGGAAACAGAAGTTGAAGTTTTCTTCCCTTTCCTTTTCTTGTCTAAAGCATATTCCCTCCCTTCCATTTCCTTTAGCTCCTGCCACACCACATCTCTCTCTGTAGCCATCAAAGAAATTATGCATAGAGTGGTACCCCCTCACCCAACCCCCAGCGGCTTCTGCTGACACTTAGAAGTTGGATCCTGACGGCAGTCCCAAAACATGGGTGTCCTAGTTTTTTCCATACAGCACTCCTACCTTAGAGAAGTTAAAAAGCAACTTTGCAGGAAGTAATGGGCTGCTCAAAACTCAGAGAGAGAGAATATGGTACCATTAACTTCCTGTCCAATCCTAGGCATGCTTGGTTTGTTTCAACTTTGATTATTGGTAGCCACCTCGGGGATGTCATTTTGGGATCAAAAGATGAAGAAGATGAAGATGAAGATGAAGATGAAGAAGAAGAAGAAGAAGAAGAAGAAGAAGAAGAAGAAGAAGAAGAAGAAGAAGAGGTCTATGTGACAGGGCCGTCTTTAAGAATATCGGGTGCCCTGGCGCCGTGGTGCGATGATCGCTCCAACGCCCCCGCCCCGTTTCTCACCGCGGCTGTCTGGTGGGCGCAGCACGCAGCGCCGCTGCAGCGGGCACAACCGTGTGCCCCCCCCCGGCGGCCCGACGCCACCCAGGTTTGCCTTAGAGCCGGCCCTGTTTCTGGATGAGACATAGACATAGCTGGTGGTTGAAGATTTGCATTCCTCTTCTCTTCTCCTGTCCCTCTCAGCAATATATCACAGCTTCTATAGCCTACATATAGTAGGGGGTATTTAAAAGGAGAGTTATCCTAGTGTCCTCTTTCTGGCTCTTCAAAATATGGCAACGTTAATTTTTGTTTTGTTTTTTTATTTTTGGTTACCCCAGCCACGCTGGGCAGCTTGCAGCACATATAAAAACATAATAAAACATCAAACAATAACAACAACCTGATCCAATACAAAAAGGTCACAGTAACTTTACAATAAGCAACTTATATTCAATCAATAACTACAAAAATAAATAAATGTCTTCCCAGGCGTAATTCCAACTGAGCACAGAACCAACATACTATGTGAAATGTTGGGTGATGTGCTACCTAACTTATTGTACAACCTGCCCCATTGCTCCTGGTGGTTTTACGCTGAGCATTTCACTTCCCCTCTGGTACCAATGATGTGGCGCAAAGGCAGGTAAGCGCATAGCATAATGACATCAGGGCACACAGCAAGCTTTTACTACGCATGGCAGAGAAGAAGGGGGAACTCATCGCGTAGCTGCCATTTTCTGCAGCAGCCCCGTGCTTCTTCTAGTGTGTCGTCTCTTCCCATGACGAGTGGGATATATCCCCAAATGCACAAGACCACAGCCTGTGCACATGTCAAATGCACACATAAAAACACAAATAAAAGACTGGTGGTTTTAACCATCTCTGGTGAGTAACAAACATTGCAGGGGACAAATTAATTGGTGATCTAAATTGAATACGGTTGCACGATTTCTTGGGAGAAATCCAGTCTGCAGTAATTAAAAGCTACTGCCAAAAAGAAAAGTAGGAAATGTTTGTACCAGTTGGCTTTTTGTTTTATTACACTTCCGGGTGCCCTATGCTAAAAAAAAGCTCTCCCCAGAAAATCAATAAATCAGATTGCACCCGGCGGTCCCCCGTTATGGAATTAAATCCATATGCCAACACAAAACGAAGAAAACCAAACTAACAAGGGATCCATTTGGCTTTGTTTGACTTTGCCAGAGAACGAGGAGGCGAAGCTTGCTGTAATTTAATGCAAACCTTGCCCCAGCCCGGTCGTACATATGACTGACCCTCAGGGCAAGACCATCAATTTTCTATTAAAGATCAGAGAGTTGACATATCAAAGTCAACATCTAGCTGAATAACTGCAGTTACTTGATAATAATTCTTTTGTGGATTTCACAGTGGCTTTTCTGTAAAGTATCAGAAAGGTAGCAGTTTTCAATCCTGACCCAACAAGATCTGAATATGAAATAAAGGATTTGAGCTTGATCTCCCCGTGATGTGTGGATGTATGTTCCGGTAAATGTTAACTTAGTGCTCTGAACAGCTTCGTAATAGATGGGTTTAGGCAGTAATAGGTTTAAAATGTCAACTTATTGAATAATAATTTCGTGTTGTACAAATACTATGTGTAAGAAGGGATTTGTTTTGCAAATTTTGAAATAAATGAATGGATTTGTGGTGTCCTTCACCGCTCCACTGCACTAGCAGGAATGTTATAAGGGAAGAGAAATTAGTTTTGCTTCAGTAATATCCTTTGTTGTTTCTGATGCAATTCATGGGTATAGTTTAGTTTGCCCTTAAACAGTGTCCTGCGGGCTTCTGCCTGAACGGCAATAATATTTTGATTATATTTTTGTTGAAGGATAGTTCCTCATCACATAAAGATCTATTAAGCATACATAACTAGGCAGCCCGTTGGAAAACAACATATATGTTAAACCCTAGGAAGGCATTGGCTGAACAAAAGTGGTCTCTCGCTCCCCCGCCCCGCCCCCCCAAATTCAAACCCTGTTGGCAGGTAGCAAAACTGATGGGTCATTGTGATAAGTATTCCAAGGGAAGGTGCATTTCATCATCATCATCATCATTTTATTTGTATTCCACCTTTCCACAGTTAAAACAATGCTCAAGGCGACTTACAATATGAAGCAAAGTAGTCATAAAAATAAATAAATCACATTAAAAACTATATAACCAAACTGATCAATTTCCACATAAAAATAAAGATACAAAAAATTAAAGTTCAATAATGGCAAAAACTCCCGACAAAACTTTCCCCAAAATACCCCAGTCTTTGCTGGGCGGCAGCAGCAGCTGTTCTTATCAAGCCTGTCAGGCCCTGCCCTAGGCCAGGTGGAGAGAGGGAGGAACCTCAGGCTCCCAGCAGGTCAGACTTTTCCACAGTTTCCAACTGTTGAAATGTGAAACAGGAAATTCACAGGAAATAAATCTTCGGAAATTCTCTTCTCAGAAATGTTGGACCAGTTAATTCCGAATGAAACTATCTTGCTAGATTATACTGGTTGATGAAAGGGGCAATGGACTACAAGAGGATGATTGGAAACATTAAGCAATATGAAAATGGGCTCCATGTTTGTGTCTGAAATTCTCCACCCCATTTATAGGGAGTGAAGCTGCCATGGTCATTTTGCCAAATATTCTTTGCAGGTAAGGGAGTCTCATTACTCCCCACAGCTAGTTGTCCCTGATGATGCCATTCAGTCATGCTGAACCGGCCCACAACTGCCACTGTTGTCAAAATTTGGTAAGTGGTCTTTGGGGAAGAATGGGATTTCTCCATTTGTTAAGAAGGACCCTGAGAATTCGGTGGGCGAGAGAGAAATCTTCTGAGATGTTATCTCATAAATTATTTTCTGAGACATTTCAGCCAAGTTCTAAATTATTTTGTAAACAGAAGCCAGGATTTCAATCAGATTCCAGGGAGAATCTTCCTGTTGAGTGTTGATATCCTCCCCTGTTTCAGCTTCTGCCTCTGATTCTGCACTGCTCTCTGCTATAGCCTCTTCCTGCTCACTAAACTAGGGTTACCAGACGTCCCTGGTTCCCGGGGACAGTCCCTGGATTCACCACTCTTTCCCCAGACAAAATCTGTCCCTGGATTTTAATTAATGTCCCCTGATTTATGCCTGGGGACTTCCGGTGAGGCAACGTAGCGGGTGCCATGGCAGTGAGCAGCACCGGAGGTCCCGGCCTCGTCATAGTTCCAGCCACCCAATCTGCTGGCTGGGGAGGGGGGCTATTTAAACCGAGGCGCAAGCAAGAGAGCTTCCTTCTGGCTCACTTTGTCAATCAACGCTCGCCCCGAACTCGTGCAGAGCCGCCTGCAGCAGAAGAGTCCGCGGCGCTCTTCTGCTGCGGGCTCTGTGCGTCCGAGTTCTCTCCCCACCCCCCACCCCCAACCTTGAAAAAACTCTGGTAACCATACACTAAACCTTGTTGCCTCTTCAACTTCTGACACCTCCTCCTCCCAGTCTTCTCCTGCTTCTCTCTCTGACCACTCATAGTCATCCCACCACCAGTCCCCGGGCTCTGAGCCTTCTTCCCTTGGGGGGTTCCCGAGCTGGCTCTTCCCACCATTCCTTTGCATCCAGCCAATCCATAACATCAGGTGAAATATGAAACAAAGAAAAGTGCCTGTGAGCATACAGATAGCTCCTCACCTTTACTCCAGAGTCAGGCCCAATCTAGAGAGAAAGCTCACCACATGGTAAAACGTACTTAGGCTATAGCACATCAAACGGGGTGGGGGTGGTAATTTGTTTTTATTTATTGGTCTAAGAGACCCTCTCTTCATTATCACAGCTCTCAAGTGGGATTGAACTTAAAATGAACTGAAAGTTTCCCTGTTTTAATTATTCCCACCACAATAAACACTCTGTCTGCATATATACATGGGTTTTTTTCTCCCACCCTCAGATGGGTGCCATTGTCATTCGAAGAGAGCATGGTGAGTTTGGGTACCTCTGATTCTAGAAAAATAGTACTGCTTATGTATATATTTTTAAAAGCTAATGCAGGGGTCAGCAAACTTTTTCAGCAGGGGGCCGGTCCACTGTCCCTCAGACCTTGTGGGGGGGCGGACTATATTTCGGAAAAAAATATGAACGAATTCCTATGCCCCACAAATAACCCAGAGATGCATTTTAAATAAAAGGACACATTCTACTCATGTAAAAACATGCTGATTCCCAAACTGTTCACGGGCCGGGTTTAGAAGGTGATTGGGCCGCATCCAGCCCTGGGGCCTTAGTTTGGGGACCCCTGAGCTAATGCATCATGGAGAAGGCTAGGAAAGGACCAGTAGTCAATGGTGGGCTGGAAGTGGGAATAGGGTGAGGAGTAACAATGGGTTGTTTTCTGATTGATTAAGATGGTCGAAACTGGAACGTTTCATGGAGCTGGTTGTTGCATCTGGGAGATCCGGAGTCCAGGGGAAGGGGGGTAGAATTAGATAAAAGTGGTTAAAGATTATTATGATAGAAGAAACAATATTTGAATGTATGGAAAAATTTTGGGGTGTAAACTGTGAGGCTAAAGGAAGAATTAGGGATGGATGGGAAAATAAATTTAGATTTGGATTAATTAACGAATTATAGGTTGAGGATAGTCTTTTTTTTTCTTTGTGTAGATTAGAATTGGTTGTGAGATAATGGAAAAAATTGTGTTGGAATGATTTAAGAAGATTAAGGAAAATTGCTTAATTTAGATTTAAAAATGGACCATGGACCCAGTGTGGGGGGAATTGAGGAAGTCCACAATGTCACATTAATGTAAGAATTGATATGGGGTTGTTGTTGTTTTTATTATGTTTTATTTTTATTTTTTGTTTTTGTTTTTGTGTTGAAATGTTGGAAAATCAATAAATATCATTGGGGGGGAGTAGTCAATGGTGGGGTGTGGCAGCGGTGATCATGTGACTTCCAGGGATGAATGTGATGGATGAAAGGGATGGTTGGCTACCAGAGCAATTGAGAAACATAATCCCTGTGCATTCCTACTTGGCGACCTTCTTGGTAGTGGCACCCACCCTGTGGAATGCCCTCCCATCAGATGTTAAGGAGTTGAATAATTATATAACATTTAGGAAACATCTGAAGGCAGCCCTGCATAGGGAAGCTTTTTAAGGTTTAATGTTTTGCTATGTTTTTATATAGCAGTCACGAAATTAAAAGACGCCTGCTTCTTGGAAGAAAAGCAATGACAAACCTAGACAGCATCTTAAAAAGCAGAGACATCACCTTGCCGATAAAGGTCCGTATAGTTAAAGCTATGGTTTTCCCAGTAGTGATGTATGGAAGTGAGAGCTGGACCATTAAGAAGGCTGATTGCCAAAGAATTGATGCTTTTGAATTATGGTGCTGGAGGAGACTCTTGAGAGTCCCATGGACTGCAAGAAGATCAAACCTATCCATTCTGAAGGAAATCAGCCCTGAGTGCTCACTGGAAGGACAGATCCTGAAGCTGAGGCTCCAATACTTTGGCCACCTCATGAGAAGACACCCTGGAAAAGACCCTGATGCTGGGAAAGATGGAGGGCACAAGGAGAAGGGGACGACAGAGGATGAGATGGTTGGACAGTGTTCTCGAAGCTACAGACATGAGTTTGACCAAACTGCGGGAGGCAGTGGAAGACAGGAGTGCCTGGCGTGCTCTGGTCCATGGGGTCACGAAGAGTCGGACATGACTAAACGACTAAACAACAACAACAATGTTTTTATATATGTTGGAAGCCGGCCAGAGTGGCTGGGACAACCCAGTCAGGTGAGCAGGGTACAAATAAATTATTATTATTATTATTAAACTAAGCCATATTTATTCTAGCATGTGGTATCCTACTAACTTGACACTATTACAGCCCAATCTGGTGCATGTTTACAAGGAAGTCACACTAAAAATGGTACTTAATGCCATGTGAGTTTGTGTGCACAATAATGCAGATTCAGCCCAATAAAAGGTTTCATCTCAACAATTTGGGATGCTGTCTGTCTTCCTCTGGGTCTACTCAGTCACCTAGTGCTGAGGCTCTCCTAACTCCACCAAACACTGAGAAGATGTCAAATCTAAATGGAGTATTCCAGCTCCACATTGCGATCAAACACAGAAAAGAATCAGGATGAAACTGAAGGCAAGGCTCTTTCTCATCCCAATACAAATACTTTAAATAATAACAAAAGGATTAGAGAAAAATCACAAGCCAAGTAAACAGCTTTTTAGATAAGTATTTTTCTCTTACAAGGCTGCCCTGCGGGCAAAAGTTGCTCTTTACACAGAATTAGATGAAAAGGACAAATTTACAATTACAATGAACTGTCTGCTGCCAAGCCCAGAGGGAGCCCTCCAAGCCCCAGGAGCAAGATTATAATTATTAATTTATTTTGCATTTATTTGTGGGCTTGTTTGATTTGTAACCTACCCCAACCCAAAGGCTTAGGGCAGGTAATAATCTGCAAAAAATAAAATAAAAACCCAAACAAATCCAAAACCTGAAACTCTCAGAAATATTTAAACTCAAGTTATGTTCTTGACCAGCAAATGCCAACTATCAAAGAATCATAGAATTGTTGAGTTGGAAAGAACCACGAGGGTCATATAGTCCAACCCCCAGCAATGCCGAGATCTTTTGCTGGAGATTAAGATCTTAACCTTGAGATTAAGAGTCCCATGCTCTGCTAAACTCACCCTAATTTTATACCGCTGGGTGTAATCAATACCTAGAAGAGGGACCATTTGGAAACCCCAAGTTGGCCACCACAAATTCCATGTTGGTGGAAAATAAGTGTAACAATTAAAATTAAGCCTAGCTCAGAACTACAACGCGCAGGGCAGCAACCCAAAAATAGCATCCTTATGTCAAGTCTGTATCCTTTTAGCAATATCCTGTAGAACAGGCATCCCCAAACTGTGTCCCTCCAGATGTTTTGGTCTACAACTCCCATGATCCCTAGCTAACAGGACCAGTGGTCAGGGATGATGGGAATTGTAGTCGAAAACATCTGGAGGGACACAGTTTGGGGATGCCTGCTGTAGAAGATGCACCAAGGGCCAGCTCGATCATTAGGTGTAATCAGGGGGTGGGGAGCATCAGTGAGGTTCAGGAGGACAGGGCCGTGTGTAGTGCTACGTGGCTTGCCCTGCACCCCCTAAACTAGGCTCAGGTGCTATATCATCTCCAGAAATGGAAGAGCACCATCTTGTCCTTTCATGTCCCGGGCAGGGGTGCCAACTTGAATAAAATATGGGGGGGGGCAGGTAAGCCCCGCCCCACCTAATTGATCACATGACAAAATTCCAAGTGACCAGAAGAGACTTTTCATGTATGTGACTATTGCTGCCCAGACACTATGAGCCCAGAGAAGGAAAGAAAGCACAGTCCCTACCAGAGAAGAATGGCATATTAAACTGATGGACTATCCAGACATAGCAAAACAGACTGGAAGAATTAGGAATCAGGAAGACCAAAATTTCAATAACGAATGGGGAAAATATATAATCTACCTACAAAAAAACCATTGTAAACAGTTAAAATTATTAGTAGGATTGGAATGACGCTTGTAGTTAAACGTTGGACCATGGTTTTATCGGAGATTTAATAGAATTGAATTAACGGAGAAGATGCTCTTGGATCATTGGATGTTCTTAGCAGGGATGAGGAATCCGATCCTACAGTGGTGTCACATCCCACAATGAGTCTTTCTGCAGAATGAGATAATATGGCACGGTTTAGACAGCTGCCCTCTGGCATGCGTAACATTAAATATGGACTATGGGATGAATATACTGCTACAAAAGTTGGGCGCCGATATCTGGCTGACCGTAAGAACATCAGAAGAGCCTGCTGAATCAGGCCAGCGGTTCATCCAGTGCAGGGTCTTCTCACAGTGGCTAGCAAAATGCCCTGATGGGAAGCACACACACACACACACACACACACACCAGCAAGACCTGAGTGCAAGAGGGGTCCTCTCTCCCCGCCACCTGGCAGTATCCAGCAAGAGGTATTCAGAAGCCTATTGCCTCCAACAGCGGGGTATAACATTGTAGCTAGTAGGAACAGGAAGGAGTCAAGATCTGTTGCTGAGGAGACATCAGACAGGGCCTGCCGGCCAGATCAATTACGAATTTTGTGACAGGCAGTTTTTACCTGCTCAGTGAATTTGGGGAGAATTGTGTGGAATCCCCCAGTTTGCTGCCTCATCCTACACACCTCAGTATAAAATGGGTGTTTCGCCGCATCGTAGACAGCCGGTGAAAATAGCAGGAATTAGCCCATTGGGGGAAAGCAGTGGTGTTAACACTCGCCGAGTTAGTAGAAGGAAGTTGCTCAGGGGAAAAAAATAAGGATCGTTTAAAGAAAGACAAGTATCACAATAACGTCCTCAAAGAATTGAACTTGCGCATGTTGAATTGCAAATGCCCTTTTCGTTTACAATTTTTCCTGCCAGTCCGACTGAACTCGACTTAAAACAAGTGAAGCCAACAGCACAACCCAAAGATGGCAAGGGAGGGGAGCAACTCCAATAAGATATTATTTTAGTAAAAGATGAGCCAGCCTCTGCTTTAAAGGACTACCTACCGAGAGCAAGGTGGTGATGAAAGAGTCCTACTGTATGTCTGGCAGGAATTTACTATGGGGGAAGGAGTTGACTGATAGCACCACCGGCACAGAGAGGCTTCGACTGACAACATTTTATAGGATTATTCCACTATCTATCCATTTAGCTGGGTTCTCATTATATATATATATATATATATATATATATATATATATATATATATATATATAAATAAAAATTACTGCCTTTTTTTAAAGGAACACCGATCAGTGGTGGGTTTGTGGTCTGCGGGGGCGCTCTGTGCAGCTACGAATTGAACTGTCAAGCTTTTTTTTAAAAGTTTTCCCCCAAAATACAATGAATTGAACCATTCCCAAGGAAAACCCAAAGCCTTTTCATTGAGAATAGGGACAGAGATTCCCAAAAAGCTGACTAACCTTTTTATGTATGCAGCAACTGCAGCTAGATTGAACTTTATATACACAGACATGGAAAGATGACGAGACTCCAACTAAGGAAGAATGGCTTATAAAACTGATGGACTATACAGAAATGGCGAAACGGACTGCTAAAATAAGAGGACAAAATTATTATATTTTCACAGAAGAATGGAGGTCATTGGTGGATTGCCTATTAAACTATCATTCTTATATGAATCACGTGCAGGATTTGAGATATGAGCAATGGAAGAATGTAGAGAATGGACTTTGGGGGCTTAGAATATAAAGGTAGATGTGTTTTGATGCATCGTGGGGGGAGAAAACATCAAGGAAGGAGGGATGGGAAGTCTAGAAGCAAATGTGTAACAAACAAAAAAGATATATATGATTGGACAGATCCTGAAGCTTAGGCTCCAATACTTTGGCCACCTCATGAGAAGAGTAGACTCCCTGGAAAAGACCCTGATGTTGGGAAAGATTGAGGGCATATCAAGTGCATTGTTGGCTAGCAACCTTAGTCCTGCACTACTGCAAATTTGTCTGATAAAGGCAGCATTTTAACTATTTTGGATCTTCACTGGGACAACATTATCCATGGTGTACTGCATTTTTTTAAAAGGCAGAATGGCTAAACCAGGCTTCCTCAACTTCGGCCCTCCAGATGTTTTTGGCCTACAACTCCCATGATCCCTAGCTAGCAGGACCAGTGGTCAGGGATGATGGGAATTGTAGTCTCAAAACATCTGGAGGGCCGAGGTTGAGGAAGCCTGGGCTAAACCCACAGCAATTTGCAGCCATCAAGTTATCCTCTATATCATTCCATATTAAGTGATCAAACTTTTTTACCTCACGTCATCCAATTTTCTTAATATTTTGTATACTTGTTGAATGATCAAGACTAAGCTTAAATCTAAAAAAATCATCCCAAATTCTAACAAGAATTCTTTCAAAGTGTTAATTCTATCATGCAATAGCAAGCTATCACTCAGCTTTTAAAAGAAAAGCCTGACTAGCTTTTCAGATAACTTTTAACTTTTAATTGAATAACTTTCTAAAGGAATGCCTGAAGTAACTGATATTATAGTTTGATGTTTATTCTGTTATATTTTACTCCAAGAAGATCCAATTATCTAGGGTTGCCATACGTCCAGGATTTCCTTTTTGAACTATGGCAACCCTAAATAGAACCCAATGTATGTACAATTCTAAGGCATACATCTATGTACAATGTTTAAAAATGTGATCCCATTAAGATCCCAAGATGAAATTTTGCAAGTAGCTCTTAGAAATATTAAATAATCAACACAATTTTTGGAGGGGAAATTATCATGTCAATTTTTATCACTTTATCAAATTTTCAATTTTGTAACTTAAATTTAAAATTTAAAGTAAGTCCATTATGTGACATGAGATAAAACCCTTGGGGTGCTGAAGAGATGGGTGTTTTCGGTTTTGATGTATCTCAATTCTGGGCTGAGCTTTTAAGGTTTTTGTGTAGTCCAGCAAGGCCAAAATTGTCATTTTTTAATTATTTCAAATCCTCAAAACTCACAAACAGGATGAGATAAAATAAAATAAAATTTTAGATTTAAACTTAGTTTTGATCATTCCACAAGTGTACAAAATATTACGAAAATTGGATGACATGAGGTAAAAAAGTTTGATCACTTGATATGGAATGACCCAAATTCCTCCTCTCAAATGAGGTTCACCACCACTTGAAATTCTAAAGGCAGGCCGGCCAGTGCAGTTTTCTCAGTTTGATTGGCATTTGGGGAGGCGCATCAAAATGTCTCCTGGTCGTGTAAATATACCGTAAATATAAATAAGGTCTCTGCTTTAGGAAACAGTACCTGCCCTGTTGTCTGACCTATCTGATATGTGCTATATAGTTAGAGAGTACTTTCTCCCGAAACAGAAGAAAACCAAATTGTCATCGTTTACACCCTTGCGTTTATCATCAATTCCAGCAAGTATATCTCCCAGCTTTATTTGCAAACAAAGTCGTTAATTAATGTTTCAGCAACCACAAGCCACTAGTCTGTGGTGTAACTTTTAGATGACTCCATTTTTAATTATATTCCATGGGGACCATTTATTGCATTCTTAAATTTTGTTTCCTGCTCTCAGTCCAAATGAGAAAAAGGCAACCAATCCTGCTGTAGTGGAACTACACTCACCCAAGGAGCCATGTTACCAATGTCTACCCCTGGTAGCAGACTTCTAATTTATAATCTTCTGCTTCGACTCCCACCCCCCTCATTTTTAGGGAGTGGGGTTTTTTATGCGTATCTTTGACTGAGAGGCTTTTATTTCCATTTCAAAACAACAACACCTTTTTACAGTTCTGTAATCTATCTATCTAAAGGGACCCAGGTGGCGCTGTGGGTTAAACCACTGAGCCTAGGGCTTGCTGATCAGAAGGTTGGCGGTTCGAATCCCTGTGACAGGGTGAGCTCCCGTTGCTCGGTCCCAGCTCCTGCCAACCTAGCAGTTCGAAAGCATGTCAAAATGCAAGTAGATAAATAGGAACCGCTCCAGTGGGAAGGTAAACGGCGTTTCCATGTGCTGCTCTGGTTTGCCAGAAGCGGCTTTGTCATGCTGGCCACATGACCTGGAAGCTATACGCCGGCTCCCTTGGCCAATAATGCGAGATGAGCGCGCAACCCCAGAGTCGGTCACGACTGGACCTAATGGTCAGGGGTCCCTTTACCTTTACCTTTAATCTATTTATGAGCAAATCCATGGAAGAAAAATGGGTAAGGGATGTGGGGGGGAATGAGGAAATTTGAAAGGAAAGAATGTGTGAATAAATCCCTGCGTTCAACATTAGTAGACTTGTGGATTTCTTCCTTTTGGTTTGGGGGAGGGGGGGGGAGTGGAATGGAGAAGAGGAAAAATGTCCCCAAAGCCTGAATATCCTCCATCTACTTTTGTAGATTTTTGTTGACTAATTGAGATCAATCCCAGTCGTAAATTGCCTAGATATCTTACTGCTTTAATTAAGCTACCAGAGGGAGCTATTTATCAATTAACACTTGTTACAAATTATTAGTAATTATATGGACTTTGCCTACATGTGTCAGCCTACAAGACCAAACAGGGTCAGCCTTTGATAGCAGTGGATTCAAATGCTTATTGTGCTATTTATATTTCTTATTTTTTTTAAAAAAATCTTGTGCCCACCCACTTATTCACCATCAAAAAAGAAAAGTGAAAGATTTCTTGCTGAAGGAATTCAACTAGTCTATGGGGGTGCACTGAATTCATATCTAACCTGTCTTGAACATCCAAGGAAGAAAAGTCCATTGAATTGATGGTATGAAATCTTCAACTGTTCCAAGCTAGGGTGGTTTAGTTCCGTTCTGTATAACAAACATCTTAAAAGAAATTAGGTAAAAGTTGATTATGTATTCAAACATTAAAAGCTACCTATTCCAGTCTGTAGTTCATTCTGTGATAATTTTAATTGGTTTAATTGAGATGCACAAGTCTGATTAATGTTTAATACCATTATATATATATATATATATATATATATATATATATATATATATATATATATATATTTAAAAGGAGAGTCAAGTAGTTCGACATTTCTTCAATTATTTTAGATCTTTCTAGACTTCAAAGGAACGTTACATTTAGACAGCGAGATACTGGATGAACTGATTAAAGAATAAAGAGTCCTCATTATAATCTAAGAGTACAAAATTGGTTTGTGTAGCCTTTGGAAGTTGAAATTAAGAGCTGTTGAGCTAAATCTCGAGCTACAGTAATTAATCCAATTTAGACTTGGTCTTGCTTACCTGGTTGAGATTAGTAATAGAAAATGACCCAGTGAGTTTAACTAAACATCTTAACCCTGCCTTGTAGATAGAGAAGTCAGGCCCAGAATGTAGGACTTGAGTTTCCTCGGGCAATTGGCAGGGCTAACACTTGCTCTGAGTGGGCATCTTGCTCCCCCCCCCTCCACAATGCTAGGGGTCCAAATAGTGCTTGCCCCCACCATCTAAATTTTCCATTGTGCCCCTGATGTAGCATCACTTTTGGAAATTGTGGGACATTTGCATGGTTCACTGTGTTGATCAGAGCACCAGGTGCCTGCACAGATTTTTACAAAGAGCAATTGATTGGAAACACTATACAGTGGTACGTTGGTTCTCAAACATAATCCGTTCCGGAAGTCCGTTCCAAAACCAAAGCGTTCCAAAACCAAGGCGCACTTTCCCATAGAAAGTAATGCAAAACGGATTAATCCATTCCAGACTTTTAAAAAACAACCCCTAAAACAGCAATTTAACATGAATTTTACTATCTAACGAGATCATTGATCCACAAAATGAAAGCAATAATCAATGTACTGTACTATAAAATAAATAAGGCAATATTGTAGATGATAAAAAAAAAAATTCCTTACCTGCACTGATGATACTCATTGTTTGGATGGGGGGCTTTTATCGATTTCCACAGTCACACAATGAAACAATCAGTAGCTGAACTGGGTTCCACACAGTCACAAAACAAATTAACCGGAAAAGCCTCAAAAACACAAAAAAATAGCAAAAAAAAGCACCAAACTTAATCCGTTCCAGCAGTCCGTTTGAGTTCCGAAATGCTCGAAAACCAAGACGCAGCTTCTGTTTGGTGCAGGCGTTCTGGAAACAATAGCCGGCAGCCGCATCGGACGTTTGAGTTCCAAAAAAACATTCGAAAACTGGAACACTTACTTCCGGGTTTCTGGTGTTTGGGAACCAAGGCGTTTGAGTACCAAGGCGTTTGAGAACCAAGGTACCACTGTACTTGTTGCTGTGACCTCCATGGTATGAAGTGACCCACCAGAGGGCACTTTGCAACCCCCGAACCTGAGAACCCCCACAAATCTTGAAAGAGCCCTGATAGAATTAGCACGAATGAAAGAAATAAGCTAGTTTGATTTCAGAAACTCAAAACCGACTGGCAGTCTGATCCTATAAATGCTTTACTCAGGAAAGAACCGGCAGCTCCAGCTCCTCCTCTCCTCCCATCCTCATTTTCTTCATCTTCACTGGCTTCTTCTCCTCTCCCAGCAGGTGCAGCGTCAGGTGGAGGAGGCACGACCTCTGGGCTTGGCACGGATTGCCTGGCCTGCAGCACCAGTTGCTCCCCTTCCTACACCTCTGTGGGCTCTGGATCGGGCACCTTCTTTCACACAAAAGACACATGTCTTTTGGTGCCGAGCTCTCACGGGAGCCATTTGACTCACGCAAGAGCTCAGCACCAAAAACGGGATAGCTGAGGTGGCTTCTGTAATTCTGTAATGTCCTGAAATCTGGACTGTTGATGGGCATGCAGTCAGTAACCTGATTTCACCCAGGATGGATGGGGCAGGGTATTATTATTATTATTATTATTATTATTATTATTATTATTATTATTAATGGCCCAAGCAAAGCAAAGCAAAGATGTTTATTCGACTTTACGCCCATCATAAAACACAACACAACAAAACAAATCAAATAAAACAGCGGACTCGTACAAGCCACAAATAATATAACACAATTCACAGCTCACAAGGACAAATATTAACAATTCAAAAAGAAAAGTTTAAGATTATGATTAAAAATTTAGGCACTACGCTAAAATCAATACCTGATGTCATTATAGAAAATTCAATAATCAGCTAACATTCCATTCCGTCTCTTGTACGAGAGGACGGCTGTTAGGAATTTAGCAACCTGTAGAGTAACATAAGGATCCACATCTTGAAGAACCCAGGCAAGCTGTAGGTCAACTGGTTTGTCAGCCATAGGCTGGATTATGGAGTTTAGTATACTTGCACGAGCCGAACTGTACATAGGGCAGATAAACATAACATGATGTAGAGATTCAGATGTTTTAATTTCACAAGCACACATTGAAGAGACTTGGCCCTTAGTAAATCTATGTCTCAGCACGTTTGTTGGAAAAACATTGAACCTAGCTTTAATGAAGGCATACCGGTGGATCTTCTCTGGAGTATTAATTTATAGAACTGCCACCCAACAAAAGAGATATTAACCATTAAATGACTCTCAGTCGATTAATGGATCAAACCTCCCCAAATCCTCATATGAGGGAGAAAAACCAAGAGAAAGGAAAGTGGGGGCCGGCGGGAGGGAAACACACTTTGTGTGTTATTAACAGATGTGTGTTTGTGTTTCATCAGGCATTAGGGAGTCCCACTTCTCTGCCACATCAGAGAGAATGCTTCTCCTTAAACACTAATTTAATCAATAGGTTTTCAACCTTTCTGGGTCCACAGCTCCCTTGACCAACTCCCTTGATCAACTTCTTTCCGTGGCACCCCTGTGGGGCTCGGGAGTCCAGTTCTGTCGCCCCTTGCCTGCAGAGCAGGCAGAATCTCACTCCCTCAGCCTCCTATCCTCTCCCCTCTCACTGGGAATTCTCTGGGCAGCCCCTGGTCTCTGAGCTGCCCCTACCCCCCACCCCAAAAGAGTGGCACCTCCTCTCACTGCCCCACAGGGGCCTGGGAAGGACACCTGGCCAGGTCCAGAGGCACCATTCGTGTGGGGAGCTTGTAGCCAGGGCTGCTGCAACAAACAGCCGTGCAAGCCTTTGGGAGGCAGAGACGTGAGAGGGCAACAGAGGAAGGGAGGGAAGGAAAGGGGACCGAGGCCAGTGTTGCCAGCGGCACCCCTGACCATCATTAAAGGGCCCCCCGGGTGCCACAGCGCACTGATTGAAAACCACTGATCTAATTGATCAATCAGCTAAATTCTGCAGCCCTAATAACATGGGTGTTGTGGCGAAAAATATTCAGAGCCATGAGAGGAGGTGGAGGAAAGCTGCTAAGTAATTCACTGTGTTGCATAACTGAGCATTGCACCTCTGTCGCGAGCTGAACCCCAAGTTCCACTGCGACAAATCAAAGTACTTGCACATTGTGGAATCTCTTTGATAGCAGCAACTAATGAGGATATTGAGAGTATCTCACACTCAGATTTACACCGTCCTAGCAGCCGCACACACAGACCAACAGGGAGGGGCAAGCCTTCCTTTTGCTTGCGCAACCTCCCATTTTGCTACTAGGGTCAGAGGTAAAATTTAGTAGTTGGACATGGAGGAGAATCAACAGCAGGAAGAACTCACTCCAGCCATACCATAAGTTGAAATTACAAGGAGACCACTTTAAGCAGTCATGCCCCCCCCCAAGAATTCTGGGAGTTGAGAGATCTTAAGAGGCCCCTATTCCCATCACAGAGGTACAATTTTCAGAGTGGCTTAACAATCAGTCCCTCTTCACAGGAAACCCTGGGACCCAGAGCTCTGTGAGAAGACAATGTACAAACAACGCATTAAAAATATATCTTTAAAATGATCAAAAAAAACAAATCTCTTTATTTTTAAACACGTCTCGGAACTTTTTGGAGCCAACCAGTACAACATTAGGAGAAGCGCAAAAAACTGATGGATAATTACATTTGTATCTGCATTGTATTATTTAGTTTATTTTATTTCAGCCATTTATATTCCTCTTAACGCCGTAGTGCCCTAAGCAACGTACAGTAAGCTCACAAAAGGTATAATAAAGACATTAAAAAACTTACTCATTTGTCCAGGAGATGCAACTAAGAACAGTTTGCTTAAAAGAGGAGGTCCGTCACTTAAAAGAGAAGGCACTTGGGCTGCCTTGACAACAAGAGATATCTGACAATGGCACCCGATTGCCCCGGGCGCAAAATTTGTGCAATGGCACCCGATTGCCCCGGGCGCAAAATTTGTTTGGGACCCAAAATGTCAACACCCATTGCTGCTGTCGCTGGGCTCTGTTGAAAACGGTATCTCCATGCAAACCAGGAAGTGACCTCTCCAGACAACGGAACAACTCTCGTTTTCTTAGCTCTGTGGCTGTGATCTCCTGGGTGACACAGACGCCTTAGGCAGTTGAATATGCATGTGTGTACTCTGTCCGTTCCCCTCCCTCCCACCCTGCCTCCATGCAGCCTGGGAGTTGGCAACCCACGCTATGCCACTGCTGACTAGGGGTGTCCAACATCACAGGGGCAGAACTCTCCTCTGTCAAGCTCTTTGGTCCCTCCCCTGGATCCTGCTCTCCACTTCCTAAGCCACTAAACCCCCTCGCCGGATTCAGGCACTGCTCAGGATCCCGATTCCATCTCCCCCATCCCGCTGTGATCCCCCCAGAATCGATCAGCTCCAACTCCCTGTGCTCCTCGAGTCCTGTGCTCCTCCAGATCTGACCATCCCCTCCATGGCATCTCCACAGGGCTGGTGACACAGACCCGTAGCAGGAAGTCTAGAGACTTCTGCCTGTCCTCCTTTCTCCGCAAGTAACACAATACTGCTACTGCTACTGCAGCCTTTCAGTTGAAATGAGAAGCGACCTCTTCTCTCCTCTCCGTGGTGTGTGCTTGCCTGAACTCCACTACCTTAGTAGACTGAAACTGACAAAACCCCAAGTATCACATATCTCTCTCAGTCATCTTGAACAGATCTTGTTAGTGCAGATTAGAACTTGTTAAAGATTAATTCTTAAAGCATACTCAAGCTTTCTTTTCCAACAAAGGAAACATCAATTATAGGCTCACACATAAACTTTGCCCCTTCCTTGAATACTTGCTGCCCTTTATAAATCTTAGATTTCTTCCCCTTGAGTGTGTTCAAAGGAGAGATTTCATTGCCTCCAGGGGTTGTTAAACTGATTGCAATACCACGTATTTAGAGCAGTTCAGTGGGAATTAGGCTGGTTCAGCGCTGTCAGACCTAGAATATAGCTGTCAAATAGCATTACAAGTAAAACGCCCTTGATGAGAAATAATGACCAAACGTCAATCTGTTATTCACTGGCGGCACTATAGGCTTGGCCGGCCAATGAAAAATGCAATATTTTTGCCCATTATGGCAGCCATGCTTTTCAAAGATGGTGTGGCTCAGATTGCATCATTGCTTCCATTCAGCTTGTGGGGGGGGGGGTTAGGCGTTATATAACACAATCCAAAGCTCACTATCGGAAGAAGAAGAAGAAGAAGAAGAAGAAGAAGAAGAAGAAGAAGAAGAAGAAGAAGAAGAAGAAGAAGAAGAAGAAGAAGAAGAAGAAGAAGAAAGACTTTAAGCTGCCGTTCCATGGCCCATTTACCCTTAAGGAAAAATAAAACCAGGGAGGAAAATTCAGAAATAGGAAACACACATTTATCAGGATGTTTTCTAGCTGCGTAGATGTCAGCTCAGAAACTGGCAACATTACTGCAGAGTCCACTTCCTTCTGATGTTTTTCGTTCAAGGCACTGCATCTGAGCATAGAAAAACCAAGGTTGCAATCCTGTGCGGTCTTACTTTTGATTTCCACTGAACTCAGCAGGACCCGCTTTTGATTAAACACACAAAGGATCAGTCACCAATGAGTTTTCGAAAGGCCATCGGATGCTCTAAATATGCAAGCCATGCATTACATTAATATATCTTTAAACATCCGCATGCTAATATTAACCTACAAAGGTCAGCGAATAGATGAGCGTATTTGAGCAAAGTAAACTACAAAAGTGTACTATTCTTTCTATTAGCATTGATCATTGATTTAAAAAAAAATCACGGGTGTCCTAAACGACTCTACAGACCCATTCGCTGGCACGAGAGGAGAATCAAAGTCACTTGAGGAAAAGCAGGCTCGTTCATTATTCACGGATCCTGCAACTGAGTTGCCTACTGAGACATGCAAAACATCCCCCAAAATATGTGGAACAAGGCAGCTCCTATTCCTGGCAACTGAATCATATATATATAATATACTACTATATACGTATTTACCCAAGAGCCAACGTTGTCTCGGGAGTAAATGAATCATTTACAAATACTCAGGAAGATTAGCAAAAAAGACGTGGGGATAGCAGCCTGATTGTCATTGTACCCACTAGGGATTCCTGTTGACTACCGTGAAAGCCAGTGGCACGTATCGGAAGCCAAATGGGATTTGGTGCATTTAAAACCACATTAATTGGATGATACGGAACAGGGACTGAATGAATATATAGAGAGGGAGATGAAATCTGCTCAGAAAGACAGATGCAAAACAAAGTTCAGCATTTGTTAGAAATCAATCCTTTCATGTGGCAACTCTTCAGTGGGGAAACCCAACCTGAAGGGTGGGGTATAAATATATTATTATTATTATTATTATTATTATTATTATTACTACTACTACTACTACTACTACTTTGGAACTCCCTGCCTATTGACATCAGGCAGGCACCTTCACTATACTTTTTTAGCGCCTACTGAAAACATTTTCGGTAGACAAGTCTACCCAGACACACAGAATGTTGCCATGTGTTTTAAGATGGTCTTAGCTTCTTTTAATGTATCAAGCAGTCTGACTCGTTTTCTCTTTGTATGAACAAGTACGAAGGAGGTTTCCCAGCCTGCTCACAGGTCCTTATAATATCAGTGGATACAGTTGGTCCTGGTGATTATTAACCACTTTCCATTTTAACCTGAGGGTTGTCATTTGTTCAGTTTTAATTTTAATTTATTTGAATTAATTTGGGGATGTATTTTAATCAATTGATTGCTTGTTTTTCATGCATATTGTATTACTTATATGATGTTAGCCGCTCTGAGCCTGGCTCCAGCTGGGGAGGGCGGGTGTCACGGTCCGGTCAGCGGGCGGTTGAAGCCCTGGCTGAGGACGTCAGGACCAGAGGCAAGATGGTGGTGTAGAAGCAGGAGCAGGTGCAGGGATGAGGGTCCAGCAGCAGGCAGTCGCAGGATCAAGGAGCAAGGCAGAGGCAAAGGTCTGGGAGTCAAGGAGCAAGGTGTCAGCAAGGCGAAGGTCCAAGGGTCGAGGAGCAAAGCGTCGGCAAGGCGAGGGTCCAAGGAGCAAGGCGTCGGCAAGGCAAGGGATCAAGGAACAGAAGGCCAGATGCAACAAGGCAGGGATAGCGTTGCTGTGGCAAAGAGCTGAAGGGAAATGCTGAGCTTTTATCCCTCCCAGCTCCTGCCACCAGATGCAGTGAGGTATCAAGTGGCCTCACCTGAGTGGCCACTCCTTGCTTCTCCAGCACAAGCTGAGGCAGGCCCCAGTCCTGCAAAGCACTACAGGCCCCAGAGCCTGACTCCTGCCCATATTCCTGACAACGGGGTACAAATTAAAAAATTTTTTATTATTTTTTATTGTTTAACTTTTTGTTAATAATTTTACCGTTTTATTCTTTTTGCAGACTGCATAAAGGTTTGTTATTATTATTTTTTAAAAGTATCAAGCGAGATATACATTAGTCATAATAAATAGAAATACCAGTAAATGAAATCTCAGGAGCTACTAATCCTGGTGGCTCTGAATTGCCTCCAGAATGAGAGAGAGAGTGTGACGACTGGATAGCTCAGTTGGTTAGAGCATAGTGCTGATAACACCAACGTTGCGGGTTCGGTCCCCATATGGGACAGCTGCATATTCTTGCATTGCAGGGTCCCTTCCCTAGTCCACAGTGATTCTTTGAATAGCAGTTACTGGGAAACTAAATGGGAAACTAGGAGAAGGCTATTGCCCTGGCAATGCACTCCGGCAAGCCACCACAGGAAACACGATCCTAGATTAGATGAACATTTGATGTGATTCAGTGGGACTTCTTCTTATCGCAGGAAGCTGGTAGCACAGCCCTAAGGTGGAATCTACGCACATATTTAAAAAAATGTTCTGAAAATGCAAAAAGTGTTTTTTTAAAAAATACATCAGATTTTCCATAAGGCTCGCTTTCGCCATCTAGCATCACATTGTATATTGCACCTAAAACACACTTTAAACGTTTTATTTGCAGCTGAATAGTTGAGTCCCTAGGGACGCAGGTGGCGCTGTGGGTTAAACCACAGAGCCTAGGGCTTGCTGATCAGAAGGTTGGCGGTTCGAATCCCCGCGACGAGGTGAGCTCCCATTGCTCGGTCCCAGCTCCTGCCAACCTAGCAGTTTGAAAGCACGTCAAAGTGCAAGTAGATAAATAGGGACTGCTACAGCGGGAAGGTAAATGGCGTTTCCGTGTGCTGCTTTGGTTCACCAGAAGCGGCTTTGTCATTCTGGCCACATGACCTGGAAGCTGTACGCCAGCTCCCTCGGCCAATAACGCGAGATGAGCGCCACAACCCCAGAGTCAGTCACGAGTGGACCTAATGGTCAGAGGTCCCTTTACCTTTACCTGAGTCCCTAGGACCATTGACAGGTTAACTCAGAAATCATGTGCAAATGAAGAAGCAGGATTTATCATCCAATGAGCAGTAAGCAAAGCAATCTTTTTGAAATTCATTGATGCTTGCATCTCCTTTTGGCTATTTCCAGTGTACCTTATATTCAGCTCTGCTTGAGCTGAAAGCCTATATCACGGGTAGCTAATGTGGTGTCCTCTCGATGATGCTGGTCAGAGATGATGGGCGTTGTAGTCTAGCAACATCTGGCGGGCCCCACACTTCCCATCCCTGACCTATGCATGCCTCCTGAATTTGCTTACCTAGTTTGTCTACTTTGCCCAGTAAAAGCCATTGGCAGGGAGTCATTGATAACTAAAGAGCTGATCAGTGGGTGCCATTGACAACCAAGCTGTGTGAAAACCACTTTGCTTGCACTTCCCCGCTCTTAAGTATAGCCATTTAATTCACTGAAATTGTAAATGTTTAAATTTGATGGGTTGGTAGCTGAATTCTATAGTTCTCTAGCCATGTGATTGGCTAACGTTGGTCACAAGAGAGGTATCTAGTGAAGGAGAGACTCCGTTTTTGTGAGACAACATGACAATGTTTTAGAATCCACTGTGAACACTGATAAGTAGAACGGAGTGTTGGAGTGCTTCTTCTCTGCTTGAAAGAAAAAAAGCAAAGATGCAGGAGAAGGTAAAAGTGGAAATCTCTCCTAGGAGCTGCAAGGCATGGCCTAACTGAGATACAGAAGGCTCTGAAAAAAAGGGAAACACAGGTGTTTGGAAGTTAGAAGAAGAGACTGTAAACACAAGCATGTGACTGTAAATATTATGTTTTACTTCACCTATAAGTTTCTGCAAGTAAAGTTTTTGAATGTCATATATATAGTTTGAGCTTCTTAGCTGCGTTTTCACTATTCTTACTTCAACACCCGTCATGGGGGTTTCGTTTTGTGGATGTACACTAGCTCTGCACCCAAAGTGATAAAATTGCATGCCAACTTTAAAATTCCAGGGTTCATCGCTCAATTTCCCTCTGCCTACAAAGGGACTGTATGCACTTCATCAGCTGAAAACACAGCTAGATCGTTCTTTTTCTCAATTTGGATGGGCGGGGGAAGTATCAAAATGTAGTACTTCATAAGAAATGACAGGATAGATACAGATCGTGGCTAGCATTTGTATTCTGGATGCAGAATACACGGAAGCCAGAGGAAAAAATTCACATTTCCTTCAAAGGAAGGAGTACGGCACTTTGGCAGTAATACAGGCGGCTTAAATAACAAAGTAATATAAGAACACAGAAAGCTGCCATAAACCAAATCAAACCCCTGGTCCATCGGCTCTCTTCCAGCAATAGCTGGAGAAAGTGGGATTTGAACCTGGGACTTTCTGCATGCAAGACATATGTTCCAGCACTAAGCCACAACCCTTCCCCGACTGCTTAGTTAGCAAAATAACTCAACTGAGGACTCGGCTACACTGGCAAAGAAAAAACGTTTTATATGTGTTGTATTTGCATTACTGTATAACACTGTGACACCAGATGGTGCTGCGGAGTTCCATTTTTGCCAACCCAATTTCTCATACAAAGTTTGCGACACGCTTAACTGAAATGCTTATTCGATGTGTCTAAATGAAGCCTGAATCTTGCATTTAACGAAGCAAACTCTACTTTGCTTTAACATACATTGTTAATGGCTAGGGTACGGCAAAGGATATTCCCTTTTGGGTTGAATCGTAAAAATGAGACTCCACTTAAGCTTTTGTTTCTATTGTGTGTGGTTTTCTCCCCCCTTTTGGGGGGGGGCGTATGTCAGATCTTCCTGTGTGTGTAGACCATGCAGACCTGCAACGATGCTAGAGGAGGGGTTTTATTTCCATTTAGGTTTGGTGCATTTATTTCAGAAAGACGTTTCAGAATAAACACAAGGGTGGGGGAGAGAGAGAGAGAGAGAGAGAGAGAGAGAGAGAGTTTGGCCACTGAATAATATGAATAATTTCACACTGCTAGGAAACTAACGTTGAGATGTGGTATATATCCGAAAATCAATCCTCTGCCGGAGGCAAGACTTTGTCCTTTCATTTTAAAGGATGCTGGAGGTAGAAAGACATCCAGAATCGTTTTGTGAAATTGCGTCCAATCCACCAAGCGCTGTTGTAGTAAGAGGCCCATTCAGTTCAATGCCGGCTGTTGCACAGTTCCGGCTGACAGGCCCCTCTGAAATGAATTTGGGATGCTTGGCTGTGCAGGGCTTCAAAATATGGTCCTCACAATTTCCGCTTTGTGAGCATAAGCCTATACATGCCTGCTCAGGACCCAGAGTTTGAAGGGAATCACTCCCAGGTGATAGGCTTGCGGCCTATCTCCATTAATGCCTGCATGATACATGACTAACATCTTGATTTAATTATTTTGCAAAATACTAGATTATCTTTCTGGGCGTTTTGAACAGGTGATGCCTAACTAGTTTCAGAAAACGTTTTCCCTATATTTGCACCTGCTTGGCTGAAATGTTTTCACAAGCGTTCTCTCAGCTGAAGCTTCCCTCTTGGTGAATTTTTAAATCGGTAAATAAAAGAGCACATCACTTCTCAGTCGTGATGCTGCAGCTTTGCCCAGCTAAAATATAAAGCCGGTTTCTTAATTAAACCAAAGGGGGATTGTTTTCTTTTTAATGGGGCTTTGCTGCCCTCTGCCGATCAGTCTGAGAAAAACATTGCAAGAGTGGATCTTTGACTAACATCCGCAAGGTTCATTCACAGTACATAGCACATGGCTGACTTCCAAAGAATCTTGGGAAATGTAATTTGCTGGGAAATGTCGTTCTGTGAGGGTATACCACAGTTCCCAGCATTCTTCGTGTGAAGCAAAGGCTGTTAAAGTGGTTTAAATGTGACCTGGGGCAACTTCTCTCTGTTGGTATTGGTCAGAAGGTGGCCATCTCTTGGGAGCAATGTAAGATGCATGTAAAAAGGATAGATTAGCAGAGCTTTGGTTTGGTTGTATTACGCAAGTCAATAAGGAAGAGCACGGTCTGTCATCTCCCTTCTGCCTATCCATAGATTTGGCCAATTCAATAATATATGATATTACTCCTCTTTAAGATTCATCCCTCCCATAACTAAGTGTCCCTATTTTCCAGGGACAGTCTCATATTTTACAGAAGCCATCCCAGTTTCTGATTTCACCCTGAAATGTCCCACTTTTCCTTAGGACACCCCTATTTTCATTGGAGAAATGTTGGAGGTAGGAGATTCCTAATTTTCACAGGAGTACGGTTGGAGTTATCTGACCCCCTGAGCCAAATAGATAAGTTAGCTGTACAACCTAGAAACCATCTGAAGGCAGCCCTGTATAGGGACAGTTTTTTAAATGTTTAATGTTTTATTATGTTTCTCTAGATGTTGGAAGTCGCCCAGAGTGGCTGCGGCAACCCAGTCAGATGGGCGGGGTATAAGTAGTAAAATTATGATTATAGAATGGGGCGGCCCTATTTTCATTGGAGAAATGTTGGAGGGTATGCTGTAGTGGGGTTTATTTTATTCTGTGTTTAAAAGTATATCCAGCCAATCCACCAAGCGCTGTTGTAGTAAGAGGCCTCTTACTACCAGCCTCGTGTATTTTTGTTGCTGTTAGCCAATGATATAAGTTGCTTTTCTTCCTTAAAACAATATATAATTAAAAGTTAGTAAGCAGATGTGGGGCGGTGGTGGGGAGAAGTCTCTCCCAGAGACCCTGGAGTGCTTTTGGCCATATGGAATCAGCAACTGGAATCATATTGTCCCTGATCGCAAGGCAGCTACATATGTTTGTCAAGCCTACCCCATTCATACGTGAGAGCACCTCCCCAACACTTGCAAATATAACTCAATCCACAATGCAACCTATTGGACACATCTCTAAAGTTTGGCAGGTCTTTCACCACAGAGAAGTGACTGAATGGCTGACCTATTGCATCTGGTTTGTGGAAGACTCCTGGGTGGTTCGAAAATAGCCATATCCTCCCCAATTCCACCTATACTGTGCACTTAGCAGTTGAATTGTTACTATTTTGTACTACAAACATGGAAGCGCCAAGCAAGACCATCGGGAGTGGAGGAGACTCTGTCAGGCTTGCAGTTGAGTCCCTTGCCCGAATGCCCTGGATAAGATTTAATTGCAAAATAAAAAATAAAAAATGTGAAAGTTGCTTTATCACTCTTTGTAGGCCTTCACTGTACCAGAAAGGAGAACCAGGCAGGTAAAAGTTTATGCAGGAATCCACTTTTGTGGATTTCACCTCCTCTATGATTGCCCGTGACGAACACAGTGACATCCAGTGTCACTTGAGAAGACTTCCACTCATGCAACAGGGCTTCTCCTTCCATTCCTCCTGCAGCCCCCATCTGCTTCAGGGGGTCCCTCAGCCGCCGCCCCCCAGCAACTTCTGGGTGGCACACAGCTGCTGCCCCAGGAGGAGGAGAGGGAGAGGAAGTCCACTGGTGGACAGAGACCCAGTTCTTACCACCCCCACCCCTTAAAGACGATGTGAAAAAACTATAAAGGAAGCCAGGAGCAAACCCACCCCCCTCGCCTGCAAAGCTGTATCTTCACCTTCTAATGAAATTTAGGGCGATGAAGACTGCTCCACACATCACATTTTTCAGGCGCACTCATGAAATCTTCTCCACCTGTAAATCTGATATACAACGGCTTGCCAGAAACGTAGAATTGGGTACACCTTTCCGATGTTTTTATATTCAGTGGGAAATGGGTTGGGGGTGTAACATATTGAGTGGAAGCGAGACTTGCTTCGGGTGTTGTGTTTTACCTATACAGGTATGCAATGGTGCGTGTTTAAAGAAAAACAAACAAACATGCATACCTGGCAGCTAGTATGGTCGCTGGCAAATGGGGACACTTTAGCCATCCAAGAAGACAGAGTGCTGTAAGGGAAGGCCATCCATGAAATGGTGCTGAGCTGAAGGACGGACACAGCCTTCAAGATGCCAGTTGGCGTCTCCCCCAATAAATTGGTCCAGAAATTTCCATCTTAAACACAGAATATAATAATAATAATAATAATAATAATAATAATAATAATAATTATTATTATTATTATTATTATTATTATTATTATTATTATTATTATTATTATTTATACCCCGCCCATCTGGCTGGGTTTCCCCAGCCACTCTGGGCAGCTTCAAACCGAGCATTAAAAACAGAACAGCATCAAACATTAAAAACTTCCCTAAACAGGGCCGCCTTCATTTGTCTTCTGAAAGTAAAGTAATTACTTATTGCCTTGACATCTGCTGGGAGGGCGTTCCACAGGACGGGTGCCACTACCGAGAAGGCCCTCTTGATGCTTCCTTCCTTCCTTCCTTCCTTCCTTCCTTCCTTCCTTCCTTCCTTCCTTCCTTCCTTCCTTCCTTCCTTCCTTCCTTCCTTCCTTCCTTCCTTCCTTCCCTGCCTGCGATCTGGACTAGTACCTCTTTTTCTAGAAAAATAGCACCGTGCGTCCTGAATGTTCATCTTACAGCAGCAAACAACCCAGATCCCAAGCTCTTCCTATACTAAACTATGCTTAATAGCCACAGATACTCAAAAAGCAAACCAAAAAGAAGTTCTGCAAATTGGATTAAAGTACAAGTACATTTGTTTACTACAAGAAATAAAAAACCTGGAGCGACTCACGATACGACTAATGAGCCACTTCTATCGAAACTGAAATCCTATTAACGCTAATCTAGAATTATTTAATCAGGCAACTGTTCTTTATGCACCTCCCTCGGGCAAGAAATAAAAATAATTTTCGTTATGCTTGGGAAATGATTATTAACCTAGCTGGCACGTTGTTTGCACTCGCAGCCGGCAAGAAGAGCAAAGTGGATAGGAAGAGAGCAGACTTCCACTTGCAAAAGGAGCACTTAAAGGAACGTCTACCATTACCAGTCAACCTGTGTGCTACATTCGGCAAGGGATACCATTCTCTGGAGCAGCACCTCACTTCTAGAAGGCTCTCCCAGTTGAGATCCTGTTTGTCCCCACAGCAGAAACATTTAAATCAAGGCTGAAGAGTGTCCCAGATCCTAACTCACGGGTCAGCAAACGTTTTCAGCAGGGGGCCGGTTCACTGTCCCTCAGATCTTGTGGGGGGCCGGACTATTTTTTGGGGGGGGGGAATGAATGAATTCCTATGCCCCACAAATAACCCAGAGATGCATTTTAAATAAAAGGACACATTCTACTCATGTAAAAACATGCTGATTCCCGGACTCTCCACGGGCCGGATTTAGAAGACGATTGGGCCGTATCCGGCCCCTAGTTTGGGGACCCCTGTCCTAACTGGTTTTGGCTGAGCGGAACTCAGTATCTGTTGCTGTTGACTTTACAGTATTGTGGTTTTATAGCTTTATATTTGTTTGGTCTGTGTTGTTAGGAACATAAGAAGACCTCTGCTGGATGAGGCCAATGGCAATCTTGTCCAACGTCCTGTTCTCACGGTGGCCAACCAGATACCTCTGCCTTCCTGTGGTTTCCAGCAACGGCAATTTTATTAGTCTTAAGGAAACCCTTTTTTAAAGTGCAATTCTTCTTAGTTGAACTGCTGCCAAGGCCAACTTTTAAACACACTTGATTTAGAAACCTGGTCTCTGAAACAGGAACTTATGCTTTGCAATCGTGACAGCATTCCCAACAAACATCTGTCCGGTACGGAAAGGACTTTGCTGGAGAATACAGATAGGATGCGTTAGAGAATTACGTCTTGGGGACTGCATCCTTCTCGGAGCTTCGTCATTTAAACTGACACGGAGGCTCGTGATTGGTCATTCCCAACGCCCCGCAGGGTCTGTCTGGAATTACATATCAGGGACCTTATTGTCATACCCCAGCTGCTGCACAAAGCCGCTCGAGGAAAGGAGATTTACGAGCATTTCAGCAGCACTGAACCTGGGCTGCGGAAGCTGTACAACTGGGAGTATGGTGGCTCTAAATCTTACAGGCATTATGCAAAAAGAAAATGCAGACTTCAGTGCCAAGGGATCCCTGTAGGGGCAAGAGGACATTTTTGCAAAATCTCTAAAGAATAAATTTAACAGTTATTAGAGAACAACACCCTGTTATCGCAGTTGCTGAACTTTACATCACAAGGGACGATGCAAGGGATTTTCAGGAAGACATCTGTCATTTAAGAGTGACAATGACCTCAGCACAGACAGGCAATAAAAAAACAAACCATGACTGCAAACATATTAACCCCTTCGTGGAAGCTAGGACAAAAAACTCCAGCGCACAAAGGCTTCCTAAAGTTCCCGGTGGAACACACCGCATCAAGACACACAGCATTGCAATGTCAAGAAGGAATGGTAATTTAAATTAAACCCAGCATCAACATTTGGGTTGGTATTCCAACTCATTTCTGATTTCTGCTTTTAACCAGTTTGGGTATGGCAAATTGCTGTTAACTACGGAAGTTGGCCTGATATATTTATAAGCTCCATTCCACAGTATTATTATGATAATACAGAAGAGGAAGACTTGGGTGGCTTCTAGCTATTGCCAGACACCAACTCCTATGGTAGGAAGCTGAGTTATGTTGGGCCATGGGTCCATCAATGTCTTCTCTAGGGTTGACTGTGTGGACCTCCAACATCTCTGACAAATGTTCCCCATTCCTGGTCTACTCTTGACTCTCCAAAATTTCGGACAGCACTGTGTTCCAGTCCCACGAGATGCTGGGAATTGGAACTGAAGTCTTCTTCTGCTGAGCTACGATGCTTCCCCGAAGACAGTGCTGGCTGGGACAAATGATCATTACCCCAAGATATTACGGAGAGCCCAGAGTTGCTACCTCTGCGGTAAGGACCGACAAACAACCCATGCACCTTTAAAACTAGTGGAGACAAACATGTTAGCTCAGGGTAAAATAGTACCCATACACCAAGCAGTAAGCCTAATTTGGCCTGTGGTGTCTTTCACTTTAGTAGGGAGGTGGGAGAATTCAAGGGTCTGGGGGAAACTGTTAGGTTTTGACCAAGGGAACACTGTTGTTTTTCATAATAAGGCAGGTGCATAGTCCACTGTAGATAGTCTGAAGGATGTCTCGAGGATGGGGACTGCCACCATTCAGAAATATACAAAACCAACAACAAAGGGAAAGAAGTGCGCAAAAAATTGTTTGGCCAGATCAGCAGGGCCTTCTCAGTGTCTGCTCCCTCCCTATAAAAAGTTAAGACTGGCTCCCTCTTTGTTGTTCTTCTGCCGGCAAAAGAAGACTTTGTTTCAACAGGCTTTTGTGAACCGACTGCTTTTAATAAGTGGGCTGGTGCTACGCTGCCTTTGTTGTGCTTATCTGTACATTTTTAATATAGTTTTAATTCTACTAATGTTCAACTGTTTTCAATTATTGTTCCCCCACCTCAATGCTTAAAACAACAAAACACTAAGATTTCTAAAATGCTTTATTGCTACAAACATACATCTGTATCACAAAAAGACTACAAGATATATCGTAACATGTATTTTACAATGAGTGATGCAGTCCAAAAGACGGCCACACTCACAACATAATTTTTAAGTTTATGCATTCTAAAACGAAGTAGCTGTAGCATTCACTTGAAATACCTTTGTGCTGAAATGATTAAACGGTCTAGTTCCTTTATATCCAATTCTCAACACCAAGAGAGGAAAACCAATATTAAGAACACATACACCATACAATGTTTAATCGAATCTAACAACAGCTGGCTTACTATTAAAGCTAAACTAAAAACAGCTTCACCTTCATTTTAAGCAAAGGTAAAAACAAAGTAACAAACACATTTTCAATTTAAATGGAATGCATGCATAGGGTAGGGATGGTAAAAAGCCTTATTTCTAACTACTATGAATTTTACACTTAGCCACGGAAACAATAAAAGAAAGCGGCATTTTCCTCTACTTGTGCACATTTCTCGCATTTAAGCATCCTCTGTTTGGTCAAGAGTGAAGTCGGTTTGTTCTCCAGTCTCGGCTTCCTCTTCTTCCTCGGCTTCTGCTTCCTCTTCCTCCTCCTCCACAGGTTCGTCTGCCTTGTCTTCTTCCGCTTGCTGCTCGGGAGTTTGATCAGTAACTTCAAATGGATTTTCACCCTAGCAAGAACATTGATAAATATTAGCAACACTGGGCAAAGCATGCTGGATGAAGAACGCAGTGGAAGATGCAAGGAAACAGCGGGATAAAACTGGATACACAATTCCCATGGCATGCTTAGAAGGCATCTTTAAATAATGAGTGTTATGAAACTGCTGCAAATATAAATAAGTAAAACGATAGCCTGCATTTAAAATGTACATGCAGGAACAAGCAGGATTAATTCCTATTAAGTTTTTGGCTCACATATTCTGCAAAGCCCAATAAAATCACATTCGGGGGGGGGGGCAGACAGGTAACACACTAACCCCGAAATCGTATTATCTCTGGGAAGGCATCTCAGAGAACAAAGGAAGCATTAGATCTCTCTCTGAGGATAGAGACCTCTGTTCGATCTCATCATGGTGATCCAATGTTAGATGCTTCCTTCCAATGCCACGTAAATTTCTTCAGCTGTTGACCAACTCTGGTGTCAGTCAGGGTGAAAAGTGGGCACGCTATTGTTAAGACTGGAAGTGTGCCAGGGGCAAGCATGGATCTGAAGGATCCACAGCCTTCCCAGTACCCAACATACCTACAAACCAGGGAGAAAACCTAATGTAGTGAACTTCCCTACTATTAGGAACAGTGGAAGGGAAATAATTTGGGGCTGGGGGAATCAGAAGTCTGACAGAGGAATGCTGCTATGCCCTTACTTCAGCTCTGCTGGTGAAAACGAGGCAGGGATATGAGCCTTCAGTTGCCATTCCCCCTTCCCTGTCCACTTCTACAACTCCATTTCTAGCTGCCCAGTGATTAAATAGAATACATATAGGGAATCCCTACCCACAGATGTGCATGTCATTTCCAAGCTACAAGTTTTACTGTTTACCTATTTATTTCAAACGGGCTTCTTTTCCTAAAAGAGATCTTTTAATGTGGCAAAAGATGCAGGAGTTTTAAGTATTACTAGTCTCCTGTTCTGCTACTCAGTAACTTTTAAGCGAAGTGACCTCTGCATTTTAAAATTTTATGTTCCATTATGGCAGTTTTCCTTCCATGCATTTTATTTCCCGATTATGCAAGCTGCTTTGTGACAGCTGTGCCCTGAAAGATGCCTACAAACCACAGGAAGAGGACAGAAACTGGACGAAGAAAGACTGCCGTTTGGTTTTCCTCCAGCAACCAATCAACAGGGCTTTACAGTAGGCACTGAGGAGTCTTTCTTCCAAGAGGGGAGGTTTGCCTGGCCCTGCCTGGCTCTCTGGACAATGGACTTTGAAGCTGAACTGCTCCTACCAATTAATCTACAGTAGCAAACTCAAACCACATTAGGCTGCTGAGGTTTTCATGGCTTGATAGCCACACGTTCAGTTTTCTTCCATTTAGACCAAATTATGTCTTAATGGAAGGCAGTTAATATTGAGTACTACTCAAGCTAAAATTCATGTTTCTACTTAAGAGCTGCAACTTTTAATTGATCAGAAATATTTCAATTCACTAAAAACACCCTCTTATCAAACAGATTTTTAATATGTAGTAACAAGTAACAAACTCGAGTGACAAGCACTATCTCAATCCTTTCTACCTCACAAAGGGGTGCTTTTTCTAAGGTATAGTGTGCATTACTACACAAATAAAATTTCTTGCACTGGAAATATTTTAGTA
Organism: Zootoca vivipara; assembly: GCF_963506605.1. Classification (NCBI taxonomy): domain Eukaryota; kingdom Metazoa; phylum Chordata; class Lepidosauria; order Squamata; family Lacertidae; genus Zootoca; species Zootoca vivipara. The sequence goes on from NC_083282.1 coordinate 24,722,325, forward strand.
CACAAATATTTGCCATTTTAATTGATCAACAGACAAGCCTTTCTGATCAATCAATTAATTTTTATTTATTCTGATTGCAGCTGTTTTATCTACCGATGTGAAGTGTGCGTACACAACTAAAAATATAGGATTACTTCACTTATAAATGATCAAATCGAGAAAATCATGCAGGAGCCAATCTTGAGCTTTCTTTATCAGCAGTGTCTTCCGCTGAAAAGTTAGGTCATACTGCAAGCTTACCTTGACATAGCGCTCATATCGTGCCTTCACAATTGGGTTATTCAATATGCTGGTAGCAGTTAGTACACTCTCTCTTTTAATTTGCTCTTTGTAAGTCTGTAAACAAGATTATACTGTAAAAACAAGCACTAGAAACCTATTCCAAAGAAACATCCAATTCCCATTATAACAAATGCAAAATTAGCCAGACATATGAACTGGTTATTGAAGAGAAAAGTAAATGTAAAATATTCAGAAAAAAGTTGAATTACTGTTAAAAGTGCTATGTACCAACTAAACAACTGGCTTTAGTACAATCATAAAAGGATATAGCTTAGGATTCTATCTAGCACATTATAGAAGCAGGCACTCTGTGGTTTTACATTTATTATGGTTCATTTAACGAGAATCTGCAATAATCTTCAAGCCCTACTGGTTTTGATCAACTGCAAAACAGGAGTTTTGCTTTAAGTATGAATCTGTTTTGTCTGCATTAATTTTTATGATGTACAAGCACATACTATTTGAGGCTTGTTGTCAACACTTGGAAATAAAGTTGGCTTCATAAGGTGTTGTAGAAGTTCCCATGTTTTTAAAACATGCTAGCAACACCCTTAATCTCATCAAAATAATGTATGGCTTGCCAAGTGACTACATCCAAACACTTATTCAATCACTAAATTTAAGCTGTATACAAAATAGGACATGAATTACTTCATTGGTTATCTATTAATAGCAATGATTTCTCGGGGGGGGGGTGACAACATAAAATTCTATCCATCTTCCAGTCAACCACAGGAGACGAAATGATAAGAGCAAGCTATAAATGGAAAATACACAAGGTAACAGAAGAGGAGGCAACAGTGTTAGAAACTGGGATAAAAAAAGCTAGGAGCCAAGTGGCTTCTGGGACCTGGGTTGTGGGCGTCAAAACAGATCTTATTATCCTATGTGTGCAAGGTTGCTTCAGGTTACCTGCAGTACTGCTGAAAAAGTTTTACTGGTGATTAGTACTCATCTATTTGGAAACTAAACCTAAACACGAGGAAATCCAAGCAAATGCAAAACTATGATTGCACTTAGTCCCTCATAAGAGCAACTACAGAGGTGTCATCATTAACTGCAATGCTAACCATTTATTTGTGACTCTTTATTGCTTTTGAAATGGACTGTTGTACTTCGTTTGTGTACATCCAACTGTCTGCACAAATGAGCACTGAGCTGATGTTCTACTTTCTACTCATTTTCAAATGAATCTTAAGTGCAGAGAACCATAGAATTAGGGGAAAACAATCTAATCCAAGATGAAATTCAAGGAAGAGGACTGGCGCTAAAGGTGATCTTAGCTTTCGTCAATATTCTGTAGCTTAGTCCTAGCAACCAAGCCACAGGGTCACAGATTAGACTGGTGGTGTGACAAAGGAGAATCATCAGATTCCAAGTGGAATCTTCAGTTGGCCGGGAAACCCAATCCCAGTGTTTGTGATTGTGTAGCACCCAAAGCTCTGGGGTAGTATGTAAACTTAACCACTACCCAGCCAGATCTTTTCCAACTGCGTTTAGATTTAAAGCAAGCATCAAATATATGCATCTTATGAGGTACTCTCCCTCTCTTCTACTAATTTACACAGGAGCTGGTATGTCTTAAACAGGACTGTTAAATTTTGTACTACTTTGAGTTGTGTGGTGTACCGGTAATCATGAACTATTGCTGATATTGACGACTGAATGACATGGCAAAGCAAACAGGGGGGGAGCATGTTTTCATTGAAGCAACGGACCAAGACAAACACTGGACCATCTTTATCGCTTTAGTAGTCAATCAATAAGGTAAAATGAAACGCTACAGTCAAAGTTTACCGTTTTCCCCTTTGCATGCTCAGGAGACTTTAAGTGCTGCTGAACAGAACTGTGTAGAGCAGGAACATAAACACTGCAGGCAGAGCAGAGAACAGTCTCTACTTTCATCATGTGGTCGTCAGCCGTGACACCTGGCAAAGAAACAAATATGCTAAGGGTAACAGATTATGCTAAGAGAAAGACATGTAGTAAGCGTTAAGGGATCTGTGCATATCAAACAAAGCGGATTTTGCAAAACCATGAGACAAAAGGGAGGAACAAGAAGTTGTTCCAAATTTATGCCAATTAATGGTACTAGCACATTTAAATGTGGTAAGTTATTCTACAGAGGAGATTTACAAGTAGGCAGCAAGAATGGGAGTTTTGCAAATGCCTGGTGCAGTGGCACAAAATGCTTCAACATTCACCACATTTCTCCCCCCAAAACCCAAAATTGATTGTTTTAAGTAACAATCACTTAGGTTTACGGAACCATTTGCCCTTGCTAGTTAAATGGGATGACCCATTGAGTCCAGTATCGTTTTCAAAATGCATTTGTGAAGTAAGATTCATAAGGCCTTTTGACGCCAAACTCTTTAAGCAGTGTACGTAATGAACTTATCCATAAAATGCAGCAAAAATCTGCAAAACTATTAAAACACAAATATACATTAAATATAAAATAATTATCAATAAATCAGAAATAAAATCAGTAGCATAAATAAATAATAAAAATACAGCTAACCTATACACTGTGGTAGCCTTGCTGGAATAAAGTTTTTGGCAGGTGTCTAAAAAAGGCCATATCCCAGAGTCCAGCACCCCCAACTTCTGAGTTGGTGACCAAATTTAACAAATACGATTTGGCCTTGTTAAGTTACAGTTCTAGACTGTGCCTACATGACAACTTTGCTATGCTGATACACAGCAGATGCTTTCGTAGGCTACTTGCCTTCCATAACATCTTTTTCAGTCATCTGGGCAGCTTCCATTTGGCTAGTAGTCTGCTGCTTACGCATAGCGGTCTTCTTGAATTTATTCACCATACATTCCTGGGGGGGGGGGGGGGAGTGTACATCACTTTCAGGAAATCAAACATTATCTTCACTTGTTTTAAATTCACCTCCCACATACTGAAGCTAGCAGACTCACTGGCCAGGATCCAAAGTATTATGAAATTAGTCTGATGAGCCCAAAGGGGATGGGTGCTTTAGAGAGACAGAGAGATATCTTCTGAAAACAGAAGAGGCTTTCACCACCACTACCCCATAAAGACAGCAGTGTTGCAAACTGCTTTTGTAACGGAGTAGATTCAAAAGCATTTTGCAATCTGGCAAAGGGGTTCACTAGTGAAATGAAAGAAGAGATCTCAATAATTCCCCTGACCTAGCACTCACAACTAAGCAAGCTCTTTCAATCCTGGTCACTGTGCTATTCTTGGTCAGTGCCATCACTGCCATGCAGCAAGATGAAGCATTTATCCCGGGTGTATAAATGAAGGCAGAAATTGGTATATGAAAGGTGCAAGGTTATTTTTAAAGTGCTGGGGGGGGGGGCTGTGTCATGCAACACACTCCATGTATAAAAACAAGTAACGTATGTGTTAAGAACTCTTTAATGTTATGTTTAGGAAAATGTATCACTTTACTTATGGTGTTAGAAATACTGTTTCGATTTTCCCAATTTAAGGTTATTGCCACTGTTAATCATGTATTTCGCAAGCCGGCCTATAGCTCCATTTAGACAACTTACGTGTAGAAACTCCATCACAACCTTGTCGAATTTGGTTAGCTTCTGAATATGATCTAATGTTTCCTGGTGAACAGGACTTTCCAGATGAGCTTCAATGTCTTTTTCTTCAAATGTTCGAAACTTGCAGAATGAGCAGGTGAATGCCATTCTGGCAGAAGACAGAGACATGTTGCAGAGAGAGATATAGAATTTGTTAAAATCCTGCCACTGCAACACCCAATTCATTTCATTAACAAATGTTATATACGGATAAAAACCAGAGATGGTTCCATCACAATAATCTAAGTCAGTTTATAGTATTTTTTGGACCCTTTAAGTGTGTTGTACAAGGTGGCAACTGAAATAGAAATAAGTGAGAGTATCTTCTGAGTAAGTATGCCTTGGGTTGAATGGCAAGACCACTATTTCACCCAGTGTCTTGCGGCACCTTAAAGATTGGAACAAGCCTGTTGTGGCACAGGCTTTCACGGACCAGAGAGAAATTCAAATGAATCTTCATTCAGACGGGACTCTAGTCCACAAAAGATTCTGCCACAAGGCACTGGTCTTTAATGTGCAACAAGGTTCTATTCTGCAGACACATGGTTACCCATGCAGAGGTGGCAGAAAAGTAAAAGGCACATCTAATTACACATTTTAATCACAGGACTACAATAGAAATCTGCAGTATTAATCTAACAGGAGTGACTCAACAGTCCTACAGTTACTGTATTCTAGAAAAAGAAACACGCTATCTCTTCTGTTTAAGCAGGTGATAGTAGCCAAAGCAGCAGCTACTTTTATACATTCTGCTTGTTAACAGAACACATAGAGTCCGGTATTTCAAACTTTATATGGAATCACAGACCCCGGACGAATCCAACATAGTGCAAATGGACACCCCAGTTCCGCAACAGGCTTCTCCTCCCTCCTCAGCCCTCCATGAGCTCCCAAAATCTGCTCCATGTTGTTGGGGGCATGTGGAGGGAGAAAAGGGACAGGAAGTCCCATTGAGCAAGCGGGTGGACATCATTTGATGTCACTGCCAAACAGTGCTGAGCAAGTTTTACTTGTCAAACATTTAACCACAGCAATAAATCACAATAAACACCATTTTTATATAGCATTTCAAATGTTCCAAGTGCCACAATACATTTATTTCATGCACTATACCTCCATATTGAACATGGAAACTTGCAATGAGCTTATGACAAGGGCAAAATTTGAACAAAGAACCTTTGGGCTTGCAGCTCACTTTTAGCCATGATACCAGCCCTGTATTGGTAAATTTTTAATGTTTTGTGTTTTATTATGCGGAAGCTGCCCAGAGTGGCTGCGGCAACGCAGTCAGATGGGCGGGGGTACAAATATAATAACAATAACAACAACAAACGGGTAACAGAACGAAATATACCCATTACAACTTGTGAACCTTCTCATTGAAACTAAGCACACACTCTTCACAAGCACATTAAATGTTAATTAGCTAGGAGATCCCTCAACATGGTGTGCAGGCATTCTGTCCTTACAATGAATAATTATTTGGGTATTCCTGATAGTTCGGGAATAATGGCTTATCATGAAATACATAGTGGCCACCCTTCCAGATATATGGAACTATAGCATACTGTCTATGTGGCATTGGGGGGCTCAGGCATAAGACACCATGGAGCAGGCTGAGCAAAGACAGCATAAGGGGGATGCTATTCCCACTTTGCATGCCTGTGAATTTTGGCTGGGGACAAATTCATGACATTTCCACCACAAACCTGTAACCATCACCATACTTTTCACTGTTCTTCTCCCTTCTACGCCTTTGCTTCTCTCTTCTTGCCTCAATACGACGTTTTTCCTCCTCTTCATTTTTCACTTCCGGCTTGACGCCTAAAAACAATTAAAGAGCTAAATAAATAATTTGCGTTCTAGACTCCAACAAGAGGGAAATGTGAAGTCCAACTTACCCTACACCACTCCATCTCAACCACTATACTTAGGGCGTCATTGAGGAGGAATACAGTCAAGCCACCTATGCCAATGGCATCTACCAGGGCTTAGTTAATTTAAAGCTAAAGGGAATATCCAAGCATTTAAATGTAGGTTTGAGAATTAGCAAAAGATAAAGCCAACCTAACCTCATTGTGCCTAGATACTAAAGGCACTACTATGTAAGGGACCAGCAGAGAACAGTAAACAGTTGTAGAGCCTACCATCAAGGAAATATCAAACTTAATGCTGCATAAAATTTATGCTGTTTTAAGCTAGATGCTTCCTGGTTTTATTGTGAAGACAGCTTATTGAATAGGGAAAACTATAATCTGAAAAGGAAAAGCATGCAATCTTCAAAATCCGAATAAAATGGAAAACTTTAACCCTACACTACGACACAACATCAAGTACAGGTTTCTGAATTGTTCCGCCCAAATGATTGACAATCTGATGGGTTTAAACACAAATATCAAAATGTATGAACGAACAGTCCTCATTCTTCCAAACTTGCAATTGCATATTCAGAAAAGCAACTTCAAAACTTCTTTTCAAAGATGTTATGGATTCCATGCATTTACAGGGGGGCAGGTTTTCAATTCACAGGCAAAATGGAACAGCTGTTCTCTCCTTTGCATGTCTCCTTGAAAGAAAAATCTGCCTTATTAAAAACAGGTAGCAACGGTGTCAATTTCTGACTGCTATTTCTGACTGAAGGTAGGAATAATAATCAGAACAGCCTACAATTACTTTTGGAGGTGATAAGCAAACAATTAAGTACTATTTCCCCAATACACAGAGCAAGCACTCCACTCGCATTTTTACACATACACACACAGAAATCCATTCCACCAAAGAATCCCTAGGCCTCTCTGATGTGCTCCATAGGGATGAACTTGCAATGTGGCACCTTACCTCAAAGGAAACACAAGTTAGTCCTGTATAAGCCATCTGACATCAGGTTCTGTAGAGAGAAACAGTCTGCATCTTGCCTCTCAAGATCAGCAGACACCTTCTAAATCTCTAGATTTACTAGTCCAGGGGAATGGAGGCTCAAGTCCAGAAACCAACTCAAGACTCCTACTTTCCAGCATGATGCTTTATTTGAAGATTTAAGCGGAACTACTTGTGAATTTGCTAAGTGCCATCAGTATGAATCCACAGATACAATGCTACACTAGTGGTAACCTGAAGATGGTTCGATTTTGGAGTATAAAAACAAAAACCGCTTCACCTTGTAATCATAGCAGCACAAACAAAAGAGTGAACAGTATTTCAATGGAAAGCCTATTACACAGTATGAGATACACCCAATGGTTTGAGACAAGAAACTCCATACAATTTGTAGCAAGTTCCCAGCATTCCTCATTTATCATACAGACCGTATACAATAGCAAAGCACATCAGGAGGAAAGAGGTTTAGGACAGAATTTCAGCCTCAATGTAGAATTTTCTTGCTTGTGGGTTTGAAGATATGGTTTAGCAACAGAAACACCTTTCTTCTAGAAATAGTTCACCTGTTTTAATAAGCAGCATTTATAAACACAACTGATTTATGGTGAAGAACAGCTGGCAGTTGGTCTACTTTAAAATCAATACCATAAAGTATTAAGTAACTACAAAGATAAGGATGATCAATACGAGAGCTCTAATTTTAACTGATGGCATTGATGCTACAGGAAACAGAAAGTCAAATAAGCGTTGTGTATACATGATCTGGATGTAGAAAAGAAAACGTTATCACAAGCAAGTAATGATACGTTTGTCACAGTCAAGAGCCATGGAACTAAACATTCTCTGTTTTGAAGATGGAACACACAACTGCAGGAAATAACACATCATTAAGTACAGCTTTTCTTGAAAATGTCACCAGATGAAACCGTAGAGGCACTGTACCTTGAGTTACCTGATAAAATAAGCAGGCTTACCTTCAAATTCCTGACAGATGCCATCACAGGCATCTTGTGTAAAGTCTTCGCCTGTTATTGCACCACCTGCTTCAGCTTCATTACCCTAATGAAAGGTCAAAATGCACAGGTTTCCAGAGTAAACAGGTGAGTGGACAAAACGTGGCACATTAATTCCAGAACGGGAAGAAAACATTCATTTCAATTCAATTAGCTGAAGTGATCAGCTTGAATTAAGAGGAATGAATTTTAAAGTAAATTCTGGTTGTGTATTTCTGGATGTTAAGTTGCTACGAGACCATTTTTGTGTGGTGATGAGTAAATTAGGTTGCACTGAACACTGCCTGTGGGCGAGTGGAGCAGGCATCCACCCATTCACACAACAGGATTTCACATTTCTCTCTTTTCCTTGCCCTTTAAATAAGTTTTTTCTGAGCGGTGGGAGCGGGGCGAAGGGTGGAGGAGAGGAAGGTTAACTTCCACTGTATGATAAAATATTGGATTCTGCTAACACTGATAATTTTAAATTCCACTTATTTGGCATTAACAGTCAGTCAAACCTTTTGAAGAGTTGTGCTATTGCATAGCATAGTGCATTTAAAGCTGTAATTATCATTAGAATTGCACCCTTAGAGCTAGATACTTCAGTTCATAAAATGGGCAGCTATCAGAAAGACAAGTAAAAAGGAAAATTGCCTCATCAGATCATGAGTATTGGGCAGGATGCAAATGTCTTGGTCGCTGACATGCTTGACTGATCAAAATTATTTTATCAGATTTGGGACATCTACTTTGCACATGGCGTGATAAAATATTCTGATCAACCAAGCATGTTAGCTACAAGAGCATTTGTCTCTTGCTCAACATTCAGGATCTGACGGGACAAAAACTTCTATTTTCCTGGCTTTTCGAATACCTGGCCAACTCAGAAATAGTCTCCTTATCCTTTAATCATACCAACATGTATTTCCACTTTCCTACTATTAAGTTTCCATTATTCGACCTTTGCTCTTTCAACTTTAATGAGTTGCCCCATCAATCTCAGGAGGATGTACACTCCAATGAGACCATTCCCATATACAGCAAATTTCTTGGGGTTCCCTACATGGTGTCCATCATATGAAGTCAGAATGGAAGCAGGGACTTTCCTGTGGTGGCACATGTGACAAGGAGCACCAGAATTGTTACACTGAGCTTTTAGCGGATGTCATTTAACATTTGTATTCTACCAGGCTATGAGAGGGTCTCTGGTTTTTGTGTTGTGCCATGTTCATGCAGCCATTTTTTGTTTTCGCTGTGTTCATTCTATTACTGATACTGCATTTAAACTGAAAGCCACCTAAAGGCCACAGATTTCATTGGCAAGGTACAACTGTAAGAGAAACAAATAAAACTACAAATTTCTGTGAAATAGTTCAAGTTCCTTACGCAGAGTGCTTTAGGTACTAGGTTCAAACCAGCTAGAAACATAATTCAGTGTTCCAACATGCCATGACAAACCTGGGATTTTTCTAGACCTTATCTAGATTTTTTATTTTAAAAGAGTTCAAGTAATGAAATAAAACTGGCAGCAATCCTGTGTAAACAGACTGTAGACTCAAAGCAACCATGAACAGAAGCTGAAAATTAAACAATTGGTTAAAAAAGAAAATCATTCCTCCTAGTTATTTAGGCCACTTGATTGAAGATCTGCTATTTGGCTATATAACCAGTATTTTGAAACCTGCAAGTCACATATATAGTTTTCCACTAAGCTACTACAATCTCAAGTTCAGTACTCAATGTGTTTTAATATAAGCTACAAGTTCAACTGAATAGTATGCTGAAGATAAAACACCAGAGACTCAATGAGAGACTGCCTGGGAATCCCACATATATTGCCTTGAGTTCCACGATGGAAAGGAAGGATATAATTGTATTAAATGTTGGGTGTGTGTGTGTGTTAGAAATTCAGGTTTCATGACCAAAATCTGGAAGGAGGTGAAGAGTCACAAGTACATGGCTTTTATCTTGCCTTTCGATTATGTCTTATTAAGACTAAAACCACAATGGCACATATAAAAGAACCACCAGCTGCCTACCCTTAAAATTCAATGGGCAGGATTCACCTAACCAGTCCCATCAGTGGAAGCCAAGTGCAATGTATTCCACTTCTGCAATGGGGTTTCCCCCCTTCCTTTTCCCCAATCGGGTTGTGGAGGGTCAGGAGAACCCCCAGGATAGAGCAACTGGAATAGTGTGACACTGAATTCTACTCTGCTTAGATTGATCTCTGAATTGCACCACAGTGATCCTCACTTGTTATTAACAGCAGGTTCTTATTCTAGTCCAGCACTATCAGGGGGGGGGGGAGGGAGGGAGGGAGGCTGAAAAATCTCATTGGGGCAGGCATCACGGTGCCCCGTGGCCTTCTAGACCATATACGGTGTTTGAATTAACTATCAAGACACACTCTAATGCTTGTTGCAAAGTACAATATTTTGCAAAGCTAAAGATCGTTACCTCTGTAGTAACTTTCTTGCTTGGTGTCCATGGCTCTATTAGTATGAAAGGAGGAAGAAATTTAAAGAGTATCAAGCTGCAGTATAATATTTTGTCTCACCTAGTCTTTTGCTTAAATCCTTGGGAAACTGGGAAAATAGGAAGGTTGGTTATAGGAAACTGAAAGAATACATTAAAGAAAATTGCATGAAGTTGCAGTTTATATAAAAAAACCGCAAAGAAAATACATATAATTTGACTTAATCAAGCTCTTGTACTGGTACTGAAATTATATCAAAACTGGGAGGAGAATGCAGCAGAACTAGCACATGTGGGATTATATCATCATACTGTGTAATTGGTTTTCCAGTCATTAGTTACACACCTTTTAAATTCAATTCACAGTTGTTTATATCACACTTAAAATCAGTTTTCATATTGTGCGCATGAATGTATCAGTTGTGTTTTCTACATTTACTCTCAGGCTCCAATGGTAAAATAGCATACCTGAGGCTTTTCAACAGACCACCAACTCCAGTGAGAGGAATTAACAAGAAATGGTAATAATGCAGCGGTAGAAAACTTTTTAAAAAGTTACTTATTCATATAAAGAACAATGTTTAAATCTCAGGTCTTAAGCCTAAATCTCAGGTTGGCTTAAATGAGATGAAGACAACTGAAACAAGGTTTTGAAGGTATTTCCAACAGAGACCACTGTCAATTTCCTGCTGGTTAAAAACAAAAATCATAGCTTAAGGACACCAGTAGGACATATTTTTACATTCAAGAAACAGGATAATCTACCTCAAAATAAAGACAAAATAGAAACAGGTGGATGGATGAAGTCAGAGACCCTTATGAGAAATCTCTCAATCTAGTCCGGTATGCTTGTACTGAAAGAGGAAATATAATTTCTAGTTTTCATTATATATATTTAATATCTTTTGTACCTATTGCACAGGTCACCCCTGAACAACACAAGCTATAGCTGATGTGATGTTACTGAGCAATACCAAAATGCACAATATTAGATGAATACTGTATTTACTTGAATCTAATGCTCACCATTTCTGGCCAAATTACATTGCGAAAATTAAGATGTGCATTATATTCAATGACACATTTACATTCACCAGCAAATACTTATTTTGGTTTCAAGGTTCTGAACATTGAGGTGTGCATTAGATTCAAGTAAATTCGGTAGTATGTATGCCCCCATCCCAACCAGCATTCCCTCTGACGACCCATTAGTCCAGCGTTTCCCCAACCTGGTGCCCTCCTGATATTACTGGACTTCAAATCCCATGGCCAGTGGCCAAAGCTGGTGGTAGATGTAGTTCAATATATCTTGAGGGCATCGGGTTGGGGAAATCTGCTTTACTTTCTCACATGCAGCCATTCAGGAAGAGCAAACCTGCCCATCAACACTGATGGCAAGTGGCCCAGTCTCCATCACCTAGGGATTCACGTGGAGATACCATACAATACGTTACAGTCATTCCATCCATCTCTCGCATCTCTGCCACAGAACCTATCTGCATATACTCCATCGCAATTATGAGTATTTCACTAATAGAGATATTGCAAAGTGGCATGTGTGCTATTTGGAGTCCTCTCAAAATTCAAGTCAATTCAAATAGCAACCACACACTGCTCCCAAAAAGTATGAGAGGGAAATTTAAGCTGAAATAAACATACAAAGCAATCCATACAAACAGGCTTAGTGAAGTTAGTGCAGGGGGGGGGGGAATGATAACTTTCTGTTGTTGTTTCAAATAGCAAGTCAACAATATTTGCAGAAGGGAAGAAAAAAAATCTGATGGGAATATTGTATTTCCATAAGCATTCAAACATTAAGGTCTGAAATTCGTCAAAGCAGCAATTGTTCTCTTGGTAACAATCCCACAGCATCTAGCAAGCAGTCTTCACAATAAAAGAAGCCAGAAGAGGTTCCAAAATATAGGCATACAGGACTAATTTTCCAAGATAACATTTCACACAGGAGAATAGTATATAGGCACAAATCTGATAAAGTGACTTCATTTTAAGTAGCAGATTAAATTTTCTAATCTGTGCTAGTTTCAAAAGGGGCTTTGAGGCTGAAAAATGAAGAATGGCAAATCATCATAAATGTCTCCTCCCAGAAAAAGTTAAATAGCGCTATTATTTGTATCTTTCATTCAATTACTTACTAGGTTTGTTTTGGTTCATCTTCACATTAGGTTTTGTCAGTTTGGGTTTCTTGATAAATGTCCCACCTGGTTTATTATACGGCTGCTGTATCATTTTTCTCTTTATTCCTCGTGCAGCTACTGCTGCATTACTGGGTTTGTTATGATAGTCTACCACAATTCCAGGTCTATGCATGCCTCCAAATTCTCCCATGTACTGTAAACAGGTGAAGAGCAAGTATTAGAAAATGATATGGCTGGTTGCAAAAAACATAATTCCTACAAATACATATTTACAAATATTTTAACTCCGGGGAAAGAACGCAATACTAGCAAGTTAACACACATCAGAACTGCAAGCCTATTCATTTTTCAGTTAATTGACCACAAAGTGTTTACATCAAATGAATTTCTGCTTATGAGAAATCATAAATCCAGATATTGAGTTATATTCTAATTTGTTATATTCCTTCTCTTCAGATTCTCCAGATGATACATTTAACAAAAGACAAAGACAAAAACGTATTTCTATCCTATATCAAGAAGAGGGGGTTTGCGGGAGTGAGTGCAGAAAAACAAGACTGTCTTGTATCATGAAATGTTTTGAAACAAGGATCAAACTGTCATCTACTGGTGTGAAAGGACTATTTCTTCTTTTCCTGTCTCAGACATCTACATAAGGATGCATAAATTGGCTTGTTCCACACATTTTCAGGCACTGAAAATAGAAGCAAACTGAAGAGAAGGAACCAACCAAAAGGCAGGCCAGCTTTCCTACTGATACATTTAATTAAATCAAGAAAGCTCATCTGACCGGATGAGTGAAATCATATAAGCAGAAATAAGTTTCCCTAACTTGACTAACAAATAGCACTAGCACACCAGAATATGTTAGAGAACATTAAAATAATAATACGCTAACAAAGTCCATGCACACATTCTAAATTTCACTTTGTCTACAAATTGGTCCCTAGCAAAAAAACAATCTAGCAATATCTCCACGCTGAATGTACATAAATCAAAGGACACTTTCTAGGAGATTTACATTTGCACAAGCAAATATTTCCAGATCCATTAAAGGTGCAATGCATTTTAAGTACAGTAAGTAGCCTATTCCTCAAAGTATTTCAAGTTCAAGAAAGGCACACTTAAGTTTTAAAAAGTGAACTGTCAATACTCCCTGAGACTTTTAACTCACTCAGTATCATAAACCTACTTAAGAAAAGAAAGTCCTGACAACAAGGGCTACACAGATATGCAAAGTACTTTATTACCAAACTACAAGAAAGCTCCTAGCTCCTTTTTATGTTTCTCTGCGTTAAATCTTATTATGCCAATTGTATCCTTCAGAATGCCACATGGGTAAAAACGTTTTTGAAAGAACAGTCTAGGGATGCAGACCACCTTTTCTTTTTTAAAGATCTTTATCTCTACATTTAGGCTATAAATAAACTACCCTATGTTTTTTAGAGCTAGTTTCTTGAAACATATTATGCTTCTGAAATTTATGATAGCATATATGAGATCAAGATAAGCTTCTATAACTTAACTATTTGTACTAAAATGAGATATAAGATTATAAATTAAGTTAATGGGACATCATCATCTTATAAACCTGAAGTATTCCATCAGGAGTCTAGCAGCTGTTAACAAGTTTTTCCTGCTAATCTTTGAGTTTCTTTACTCTGTTCACAATGTTTCAACTGCAATTTTGAAGCTGCACTGGAACATCACATTCAGCATGCAAGAACGTGTTGTGGGCAATTTATATAAATCACACAAGTGTTAGACAAAACTGTTCAGTGCACCGTTAGTTTTCATTCTGAAACAATTAGTTACCCTGTTTCTCATATTTTAAGACATACCCATAAAATAAGCCATAGCAGGATTTTTAAGCATTCAAGGAATATAAGCCATACCCCGAAAATAAGACATAGTGATAGGCGCAGTAGCAATGCCAGCCACGGCAGGAGGAGGAGGGAAAAAATAAGACATCCCTTGAAAATAAGCCATAGTGGTTTTTTTTGAGGAAAAAATAAATATAAGACGTGTCTTATAATATGAGAAACACGGTAAGTTGATGGCGCCCCTTTAACTATGGTTTCAAATCACCTCATTTCTTATTACACATCTTTATTATACCCATTACTCCATGTAAGTCTGGTGACCTTACATTAAGTTAAGAATGAGTATATAGAACTGATTGCCTGCCTATCAGGACAAAATCAGCTTTATGGCATTCAACCCCTAAAATTCAACAGTATACATACATTGCACCTTTAAGCTACTCAGAACTGAGAAAGGTTCTAATTAACCTTTACAATGATTCAAGACCTCCCACTAGCCAAGATGCTAGTGTTAACAAGGAAAAATGCAATTCCTTTTAACCCCTTTTAGACCAAACCCATTGCCTTAATCTTCACCTTTCAAACAAAAGGAGAGATTTGATAAAAGCCTTAGCAACTAATCTCTTAGTGCTTTACTTGCAAATGAAGAAACACTGGGTGCTAAATTCTAGGTAAATACCAAACGGGATTGGGAGGTCATAAACCCTAACAGTTTGGCCAAAAGTGCACTGTGTTTGGACAGCGCCGTTTGTTTTAAATGCTATGGTCTTGAAAGGGTTTAAAAGAGTGACTAGTGAAAAGAATCTGAAAAGATTCTGTACTTACTCCTCGGCCACGGCCTCTGCCTGTTGATGGTCCTCCAAAAGCATCATAGTTTCTGCTTCCAAATCCACTGTCAGGGTAAGCAGGCGTTCCTCTCCCCCGAGAGCCTACAGGTGCAGGCTTCATATGGGGTGAAGAAAAACTGCTGTAGGAAGAGTAACTCTCTCTTCCTCTGTCCTCCATAAACCCAGGCCTCAACTTTGAGCGTGAGTAAGGTGCTTCCCAGCTAGACCCGCCCTGGTTTCTACCTCCGAAAGAGTCAAGGCTATTCCGGTAGTTGCTGTCAAATCGACCACCATAACTACCTCCGAAGCGGCTTTGTTCGGGTTCATTATAACCATAGCCAGATCTGTACAGATCTCGCCCACCCAGAGAAGACCCGGAGTCGTAAGACTCATAAGGTCCAAACCTGGAAAAGTTGCAGTGAGGAAAAAAAAAGTAAGCTTACTAAAGTTAAAACATTTCAAAAGACAAGTTATCAGTTGACATTTATCAACTCAAATCAATGTATATTTTACTTTGGTAGGGTTTGCCTTGATTAGGGCTGGGCAATTTCAAGATATGACCAGACAGAAAGCTATCTGAGCCATTTTTCCATAAAAGTTATATTAAAAGTTCAGAATACCCGAACTTCACTAAATTTAGTCTATCAGCAGTATTTAAACCTCATTATTTGTGCCCAGACCTAGTCTTACAGAAGCAGGCACCTGCACAGACTTAAAGGTTAATAAAACTATTTTATCTTTGAAGTCATACCTAACAACAGTTAACAGCATTTAAAAGGCTTTCCTCTCAATCGGGAAAGTTGTGATAGTATCAATAATGAGAGGCAATTACAACTTGATACTTTTTTCTTTTAATCCCTGCAAAGTTCACAGTGCAATTATTTAATTTTCTTATTTCTGCAACATACAGTCCAACTGACAGAATACCCCATATTCTATTATTACATTTGGCATATTCTAGAGAATAAAGAAGGTACTTTAGTATAGAACTGAAAAAGCAAGTATAAGTTTTCAGTATCAATGTACCCTTGATAGAAGGAAAGGCTATGCATTACATGTAACATCAGAGACCATATAAAACAGTGTTTTACTTATTTACTGAGGTACAGGAAAAGGCAGAGTGCAGGGGGACATAGGGGTCAGGTACAACTGCACTGTAAAGGGGAATCTCTCCCAGCATAAAAATATAATTAATTCAGTAGAAACAGAAAATTGGACACTGGTGACTATGTATACTATCCTCATCTACAACAGC
Organism: Zootoca vivipara; assembly: GCF_963506605.1. Lineage (NCBI taxonomy): Eukaryota > Metazoa > Chordata > Lepidosauria > Squamata > Lacertidae > Zootoca > Zootoca vivipara. The sequence goes on from NC_083282.1 coordinate 24,738,585, forward strand.
ATTAACCCATTTTCATTTTTAAAAACTTCAGTCACACAAACTTGCATATTAAAAATGCCATCTACAGAACAGTCTATTACAACAGTGATTTTTAATTAATTCTGATCAGCGAACTCCAATCATATGCAGATTACTAAACGGTAGGTACATCTTAATCATTATTCTTGAGACAGTTAACTATGCACAAGTATTGGATATCAACCAATTCTTCAACAAAACTGTGCAGTTTCCTGATTTTCAATGTCACAAAAGATCTTGCGGATTCAGGGTTGCCAACCTGCAGTCTTGCATTCTCATACAATAATTAAAATATAAAAATGAGAATACAACAAAGTTTAATGTTTCATTCAGATATTTTGTTTAAAATTCACAGATCTTAAAAGAAAACCAATTTTGCATAAAAAGGATGGCCTAAAGTTAGTAAACATGTACTGCAGGCACCGTGCAAATCCAAAAGCTTATCAGAATCCCATTACAGCACTAAGAACAAAATGGTAAGATCACTGCACAAAAAATTTGTAGAATAAGCCAAACACACATTTTAGTGTAATTAGTACCTGCCAATAAAATAATCTGGACATGACAATTTGTCTACCAGGGGACATTTTAACAAAATGTATTAGCACTAAGTAAATAAAATTTAAATGTTCCTTGAAAATCAAATCAAATAATGTAATCAAAATTGTCTACTTCAACTATACGTTCTATGCTATACGGTCAGGATGGCACAGACTCTAGATCAAATGCATGCAGTCATCTTAAAATCTGTTACAGCACTGTACATCATTAAAAGAATCCAAACCCAGTATTTTTTTAAAAATCTACCACACAGTACCTTCCTGTGCTTTGTTGCACATAGAATCAACATGGCATGTTCAAGGAACACTTAAATTCGATACGGGTATATTGTCAAACATAATTATGCTTTGGTTTAATACATAAGGCAAGTGATTCAGTATTTTACCTGGCACCACCGCCGCCTCCTCCACCACCTCCATGACTTTCCATTCCATATGACTGGTTCATATAAGAGTCCATGGCTCTTGGGCCACCATAGGCACCATGCCCATAGTCACGGTCCATTTCTAAGGAAGGAAGGAAGTCGATTTTATTAAAATGAGACCTGAGTTATTTCTGGGGCATAGGAATTCATTCATATATATTTTCAAAATATACTCCGGCCCCTCACAAGGTCTGAGGGACAGTGGACCAACGCCCTACTGAAAGTTTGTTGACCCCTGCTTTAAACCTAGGTTCCTGGCTTGTTTCAAAGCTGGTAGCCATAGTTACCTACATAGGCAACTCCCAATTTATGCAGGGGTTATGTTCTGTGTGTCTGCACATGTAACAGAAATCGTATATATTGGGAGCACCGTGGAGAGTCCTCCTGGCTCTCCAGGGTGCTCCCTATTTCCGGGATCCACTTCCAGGTTCCCGACACCGTGTTTGTGTGCAGTCCACCACAAATAGACCACACGTAAATGAGGAGTTGCTTGTACTTAATTAAATTTCTGGCTAAACAGCAGCTTGCGCAGAGGCCACATGGACAGGCAAAAAGCTTGTTCACGTGAGATAAAGAATGCCTGAGTGCAGCCAATAATCTGAGTACAGCCAATATTCTCCTCCTAATGGTGAAACAAATGGGTGAGATCCAACACTAGTGAGACTCATGAGTAGATTTGCTGAAGTCAGTGGGCTTGTCCACCGATTTCAACATGTCTACTCGAAGTATAAGATAGCTGGATGTCACCCAACGCATGAGGCCCCCTCTGGGCTGTCTTCCACCAGAACAAGTAAAGGGTGGGTGAGCCTGATTATGTTTTTAAGAGCTGGCACACACCCCACATTGTCTTTTGGCAGAAGCAAAAGACGCAATTTTTTTAAATAAAAAAACTTCCCTATAGGAAGGGGGAAACTAATTCAAGGCCTAGTTCAGTCACTTTCCTATTCTCCAGGGTTCCATCAGCAGTCATCCACTTCTAAATGAAAAACATGTGTTCTTTACGGAAACACCAGCTCTTGCAGATACCATTTTCACCTACACAATAGTATTCTTGGCTTTGTGGAATTACGTGACTGCAATCAATCAACCTCTCTCGATACCAGCATTTGACAGATTGAGGGCTGGCACCCCAAACATAGCAGAACAGAAGACAAACATAAGACTACTGATTTATTATTGTGATTCTCTGCTTTGGACTGCCACCTACTGCACTTAGGTATACGAACCCAGTAAAAGTACACTGGGTCCCAGATGTAACTTGTGAGAAGCAGAAGGCATGTGAATTGTCTATTTGCATTTTTCCTGTCCCGCTCTTGCAGAAAAGATAAGAAAGAATAGCAGTAATGCAACTTATGGCAAAAGATCTGGTAGGCTTTCCAATCATTGTTAAGAATAAGTTGTCAATGTAAAAGCAACAACTACTAAAAGCTCTTCATTCTGAAGAGTTTAAATGGAAATATCCTTCACTTTCTAAAGTTTAAATGGAAATATCCTTCACTTTCTAAATTCAAACTTAAGAACTACCCAGATAATTTAGTGTTTTGGATGCGGCCTAAAAAGATACTCCTACCAAATGCTGTCCCAAAGGTTTCCCCAACTCTTGGATCAGATTTGGGGATGGAGGCAAGGACTGCGGAAGGAAAGGGGAACAATAGAAAATGCTTCCCAGTGCCCCTTCATGGAAGCCTCCACTGGATCAGAGAGCTTCCATGAATGGTTACAACTGGGGGAAAACCCATTGGCTAAAATGTTTTGACTTGAAAGACAGTTAATTGATATTTTAACCTACCCTTTGACTACATCTGATGGGTGCTTACTTTTATATGTTTTATTACAAATATTGTGTGTTTTAAATTCTATTTTCCATCACTGATTATTTGGTGCGGGGGTTATTGGGTTGTTCTTGGTAGTCTTTTGATTATGTATTTTGGATTTTTATATTGCGATTTTATCCTATGAACAGTCCTGAGACCTGTGTGTATATGTGTATAGGGTGGTATATAAGTTTAATAAATAATAATAATAATAATAATAATAATAATACATTGGGCAGTGGAGTAGCTTACCGGGAGGGGGGTGCTAGCCAGGTTTTATTTTACCCCAGGCAAAGCCTCTAAAGGGGCGCCAGTGAGGCTTGCAACCTGTGTTTGCAAATGCCCACGGGGTGGGTGGTGCCAAACTGGGTCTTTGTCCCGGGTGAAATAAAGCCTAGTCTCGCCCCTGGGTTGGGGGGGGGGTGAACATAGGAGAAAGGTTTCTCCACGTGCAGCTGTGGCTGAAGCCCCACCCTACCTACCCGCGCGCCCTCGCAAGGGCCGGGCTAGGAGACAATGGTGGACATAGCTGCCAAGTTTTCCCTTTTCTCGCGAGGAAGCCTATTCAGCATAAGGGAAAATCCCTTTAAAAAAGGGATAACTTGGCAGCTATGATGGTGGATATCGTATTGGTGTGTGTTTGTGTGTGTAAACGTATTCATGATTTTCATTTATAACAATAAACATCTCGACGACGACAGCAACAAGAAATGCAAACAATTCAACAATTCTCGGCTTTCAAACCTCGAGTTCCTCCCACCCCTCTTTCAGCGGTTCCAGGAATTCCCCCCGCCCTCTCTCCCATCATCTTTTTTCCCCTTCTGCGTCTCCAATTAACTCCATTTATTATTTTCCTCAACTATTTCAGATGTTTTAGGAAATGCAAGCTTTTTTCCCCGATAACCCTGCGAACGTCTTCATTTGTCTGAAAACATTCAATAAATGAAATTTTAAATTTTAAAAAGGAGGGGAGCAAAATAAAAATAAAAAGCAGTCCTCTCCCCCCGCACAGACGCGGGCGAGGCTCTCGGGCTCTTTTCCCCAAGCGGCGCGGCGGCTCCCCTCCCCTCCCCCACCAACATGGCGCGCCCAGCCAGGCCCGTTTCCCGCCTCCGCTGCAGACCCCGCCGCCATCTTGAGTCCGCAGCGCCCAGCCCGGCGGCGGCGGCAGCCTCAGCCTCGGCGCGGCCTCTCCTGAGCGCCTCACCTTCCCCGTAATCCATGGCGGCGACAGCCCTCGGCGGTGCGACCGGGCTGCTGGGAACGTCGGCGGCCTCCTGTTCGCGTCTCCTTCCTCGCCGCTGCGCCTGCCGCTTCCTTCGCCACCGCAGGCACCCAAGTGACGCCGGGGCTGAGAGGAGCGCGGCTGAGAGACCGCCCCCGGAGAAGTTCCCGGCGCTCCGATTGGCTGCGCGGGGTCGCCGGCTATAGAGAAGGAGCGCGGAGGGGTAGAAGGTCCGCGGAGGAAGAGGAAGTTGCGGGAAGATTCTTCTCCCTCTCCAGGGGGGAAGCGGAGGCAAAAGGGAGCTCCACCTACTGGGCACCGCCGGATGCGCGTACGCCGCACAGCGCCAAGCGTGAACGGCAAGGTACAGTATCTCTAACGGAGCGTCGGCTCGGAGCAAGGTTGCCTTACGTCATCTCCGGAATGCGGCTGCCCGGGAAAATCCGGGCGCGTGGCAAGCCGTCTCGATTTTTCATAAAAGTAGCTCAAAACGGCATTTTTTCCCTTGAGATTTTGCCAAGAAAGAAAAGGAAAAAGCTCAACAGCTTTTCTTTTCTTTTTTTAAAAAATGTTTTTATTACAGATTTTCTTGGTTTAAAAAAGTCTCTTTTTTCAGGTTGTACAGTCTTTCTTACAAATCAGTTACATTTGTTGTGAGGTCAGCAACTTTTCTGTCCGGATTTTCACTGTTTGAAATATGGCCACCCTAAAGCCAGCCGGAGTAGCTGTTTGGAGGAGCAGCCCAGATGGATTTCTTTAGAGGGGGGAAAAGAAGGGGCCTGGGCAGAGACCCTTGTTGTTCCCTGCTGGGATGTCGGGCCCTCGGATGCCAGACGCCTGCACTGTATTCATCACTTAGTTTCAGCTCTTCTTTCCAGCGAAAATTGGAACCTGTTACCTGTGGCCTTTCACTCGAGTCGCTGCTTATGCTCCCGCAATTGGGAGCATCCCGACGATCAAGCACAGAATCCTAGAGATTGAATTCCAAAACCTTTGCAGCGCAACCAACAAAACCTGTTCCCTTTTGGGGTTGGGAATTCCACCCTTCTTTGGCCAGGACATTCCCTATTTATACCAGCTTTATGATCCCCACCTACGCAAAGCTCTTTTCCTGGCAAGATCTGACGTCTTCCTATCTGCAGTTTCGCAAGGCAGATTCTGGAAAACCCCAAACACTGAATGATGCTGCCCTTGTGGCATAAAACAGGTCGAATCCCTCACACATGTTTTATTCTATTGCCTATTTTATGCGCACACGCACACACCAAAAAAAGTAGTATTTGGACCCCTATTGAAAGAGGGGATTCATCGCACTGACTCTTCAGGGTGTCTTATCTGCTGAACAATGTAGGAAGGATGTTGTGGAGAATGTGGCAAGATTTTTGAGAGATGCTATTGTTCACTATGCGCCGCAACCCCAGAGTCATCCGCAACTGGACCTAATGGTCAGGGGTCCCTTTACCTTTTAGGTCCTAAGAGCCATATTTGTACCTCACAATGTCTGGACAGTTTTATCCTAAAGTATCTCCTACTATGTTTCTTTAACTTGATTGCTCTTCTTTCCTAGCTTTTTGGTGGGCGCGGTCGGGGTGTGTGTGTATGTCACTGATACAACATGTCACTGATACAATTGTTCATTAGTGGTGGTTTTATACTGGACCATCCACAAATCATTTTGCTTTATTCGTTGTTTTGTGCAGCTTCCCCAGTGTTACGGCATTACTGATGTCTGGAGGGGAAGTCATGCAAAGGCCAAGAAAGGAGGACAAAATTTAAAAAATAAAAAATGGAACATTTGTACTACAAAGGGTTACTGGATTTCAGCAGAAAGTTTGCAGGATGTGTGCTGATTTGATACCAATGCAGTTTGACCACATTGGAAATTTTGCAGGTACAAACGGTTGCAAGTGGGATTGTGTATAACTGCCCCAATACTATCGTGAGCAAAATCTTTCACAAATGCACAACCGATCGGATGTTTGGAGGGACCTCACCGCTGCTTGAAACAGAGAATAGCTGAAACCATTGCAGCAACAGGGCTTTTTAATCTGGCTGTTGTGCGGTACCAATATAAAGTAGTTGCATTGAAGATGATCAAATCTGGTGAAGAGGAAAATAGGAACTGCAATCATTTCTCCTTCCAATGAGTGGTGGCTTTTGCTTGTTAAGTTGTAATGAGAAGCTGCAAGCAATGGAAGTGTGTCCTGATCACATTTTCGGCTTGGCTAAAATGAAAGGGATGATTCAAAGTTGATGGCATAACTAACCCAGATGCAATGGGAAGCAAGAGTGGCTTTGCTGTGGCAGGACGTGAAGGAAGTGTTCTTGCTTATTTATGTAGGGGAAAGAGAGGGGTTTTGATCAACTTTAGCCCTGGAGAGGGAAACTGCACCCTTGCCCCCCGTTTTTATTAATCCTCCGACATGCGCAGCTGGTTCATTGTACAAAGAAAATATTCCGTACATCTAGCATGCGATTGTCCTACCGGTACTTCTTTGCTTAGCAAATGCAAAAACACACTCCTGGGTTTGAACAATACGAGAATACTGAGAGAACAGTGGGTGAAGTTCTTCTCAAGCCATTCTGGCCAGCTTCCCATCCATTAAAAACAGCCTTTTTATTCACATGTAAGATCAGATAACAGCTGTTGCTGGCATCAAAAGAGTGGGCAACAAACCAAGCTGGAAATCTAAAAAGCAGTATTGTTAGGTATTTGTGTGGCTAGTTATTCTTCTGTTGCTGTACAGAGATGTTCATTGTCTGGGAACCCAAGCTAATTCAGTCTTTATCTTGCAGAAGGGGATGGAAGTCAAGTGGGTACCTATTGGACGGTGTCTGTGTCATCACTGCATAAGTCCAACAAGTATAATTATATTGTTACCTGGGTTTCTGTTTGTCAGCGTTGGTAGTTGGAATATGGACCTCAGTGTGAGTCAAGTTATGCATTGGATTCCACTTTTAGGACGGCACTTGCCACCTGCAGCTTTCATGAATGGTTGTGTTAAAAAATGTGTGTATGTGCATGTGTGAAAGAGCTAAAACATCTGTTGCCTGATTCACCGGGGGCATCTTTTTATTCAATTAAAAGTTTTTTTTGGGGGGGCGACATGTTTTCACTTAAATTTTCAACAAACAAATGATGCAGTGCAAATAACAACCAATCACAGACTAGTATGTACAGCAAGCTACAGAATAAGTCAGGCATCCCCAAACTTCGGCCCTCCAGACTTTTGGACTACAATTCCCATCTTCCCCGACCACTGGTCCTGTGAGCTAGGGATCATGGGAGTTGTAGGCCAAAAATCTCTAGAGGGCTGCAGTTTGGGGATGCCTGGAATAAGTGATCAGAGTGCATCATCCCTTCAGACATATGAATGGCACCAATATCGTATATACTGTAGTGAGGCATGGAATGGCACATTATGGTGAGTTTCCTTAATTTTGTTCCCATAGCGTAGAAATGGAAACTAAATCTTGTCAAATTCATTGTGCTTTAATTCACATTTATATAGGTTTGGGGTTTTCTTTGGCAGGATACAATGGCTAGGGCAGCTCAGAAGGGCCCTTGCCAAATGCCTGCACAACAGTAGAGCCCTGACTGGAAAGCTTAAAACCCACCGCTGCTACATAGGAGATGGATTGACGAAAAGGAAATATAAATTGGCCCTTGCCAAATTGTTACCTTTTGTTTCATTTCGTTAAGTCCTTTACAATGTCTTCTTTTGAGAAGTCAGCGCCATATTTGTTTAAAAGGTTTTTTTTAATGTATTTACTGCTATTTTAAAAATGTGAATTGATCATTTTATTTGGGGGGGGGGACTATGAAATACAGAAGAAGGGGTAGGAGGAGGATTTTGAAGTACAGCAGGAACCACAGCCATGCCTAGGGACAACCAGCTGGAATAACGCAACAGCACATGGATACAGGATGCAACAAATTAATAGTCCCTGTGCTGTTTTGGATCAATTGTTCTGATGATGTAATGTTCAGAACAACAAGAAGACGGCAGGACTCTACAGGGAATACAAACCCAATTATTACTAGAAATGGCTAAGGCTGAGGCACCCTTACCTGGAAGTAAGTCCTAGTGTGCACAATGGGACATATTTATGATTAAACACGCATAAGACTGTTGCATCCTGCTCAATCTTTTGCAAGAGCAAAAGTGGAATTCCAAGGAATCTTGGCTCCGTCATTTGTGGTTTGGATTATTTCCCTCACCGGCTAACACAGAACTCTGTTCTATTCTGGGGTTCCCCCCCCCTTTTCTTTCTTTCCCGTTGCTTTCCCTTCTCCCCCCCCCTTGCCTTTCACTTCTTTTTGCAATCCTGCGGGGAGAAAAGAAGGCAGCTTGGTTTCAAACAAACTCGAACCAGCAGAAACCCGCTGACAGTTCCTCCGGCTAAAATAATACCTTCTTGCTGACCTGTTTATCTCCGACAGCATACCTGCTATGTCTGCAAATCCAGCTTCTTGTCACTTCCCCTCCCAACTTTTCTGCTTACCTAGGAGAGCAACGCTTAATATCAAAGCCCACATATGTGGTTGCTATTCTGTGCACAGGTTACTGCGGAGATAAAACTGCCTCTCATTCTGAACTGTGCAGTGTGTGTAGATTTGTTGCAGCAACACAGGTTTTTCTTTGCTATCGCTGCGAACTTTCTCATTATTTGCTAGTTATTACCCGACCATATCCCTAATGAGGCAGACTTTTCCTTATGGCGGGGTTGTCAGCAATTGTATCATAAATGAGAAAGAAGCACACGGAACATCGAGACAATTGCAGAGACCAGGGCATTTTTCAGATTGAGGGTCACCTTTTGGGCAACCTTTTGGGGACTACATCCCAGAGGTGGGGTGTGGGAGCTGAGGCGAAAAATAGGAGGACCACTTAATGTACATTTTGCCCTTGTGCACCAGGGTAATTTCTACACAAACTCTCCTCTGCATCCAGGCCTGCAACCAGTGTTAGAAACGGAGATATAAAAGCTTGGAGCTCAATGGCACCTTAAACCGAGGTTATAGGCGAAACAACGGAATGAACTGGGCGTGCTTTTTTTTTTTTAATAACAAGAATACAAAGTTGAAAATGAATGAACTGCAGCAATAATAATAATAATAATAATAATAATAATAATAATAATAATAAATGGAAGCACTATTGGAGCAATATTGCCAGGTAACTCCAAAAGCAGAGGAAGGGGGTCACCAGAGGGCACCAGTCTTCAGCAATTGAGGGTGTGTGTTCCAAATGAATGAAGGGCACAAGTTGAGTTTTTGGGTATGTTTAAAAAAGCCCCAGTTAATAAAGACAATTGGGTCAGATTGAGATTTAGTCACACTTAGACTGACTCTTTTAAGCACGACACAGTCTGGATCCAGGCCAAGCTTGTCACAAACCACCATGAGGAATTGCTTTTGGATTGGCAATGTAGACATTTTCAAAATAAACAAATACATAAACCAGGGTGGAATTTACACACATATAAAAAAAAACGCTGTGAAAATGCTTTTTTTAAAAAGAAAGTTTTGAAAAATACATTGAATTTGGCATAGCTCACTCTTGCTATCTAGTGTCACATTTGTATATTGCACTTTACAGCACATTTAAAATGTTTTAATTGCAGCTGTATAGCTGAGTCCCAGAATTGGAATTGAGTTCTCTTGTTGCATAAATGTCACTCAGGAATTACTGCATACTGCAGCCAATCTGAGTAACCTCGTCATGTTTACAGTACTCCAAAAGACTGAACTTTGCGTGCACTGAACGACTCCCACTGACATTTCAGGTTTCTGAGCAAAGGATCACTCAGTAATTTCATCCGCACTCTGTGGTTCATCAGTTGACATTTATCAAGGAAGATTCCTGAATCTGCCCACTTGAATACATCCGTAATAAGGCCTTTTTGGAATGTAACTGTATTTCACCTTGTTGGGGGCGGGGGTGAGGGACACACGATTAAAGCTGAAGGTCAAGGTCAAGGGTCAGGGTTTTTCCAGGGATGTGCTTACTAAGATTTCCACATTTCAGTAGTTTCTAACAAAGAGCAGCCGTAACTTGCATTACCAGGAAAAATGGCAAGTCTCGTTTGCTGGTTTTGGAAAGATCACCCCATTCTCTTCATCCTGAGCAGTGTTGCTCCTCCTTTGCCCTTTACATAGCTTTGCTCAGATTCTCCAAAATACACAGCGAAGAACAAACATCTCAAAGGAGCCAAAATATGGCCTCTCTCCAAGCTACACAGATTTGTACGGTTTGTCCCCATTAAGGAAAATATGCAAAGGTTTAGGTTTGCCATGAAGCAGCAAGAGAAGTGTGCTCATGTGCGCGAGTGTCCACACACATGTACATACATTTGCCATCTGCCACTTTACACGTGAGTAAGGATATCTGGAACCAGAAAGAAAATGGAGGTGAAGACTGGATCTCTTTGTGCCTGGCTTGGCTGTTTGGAGAACTCATATGTCTACATAACAGTCAGAGATGATGGCAGTTATAGGACCTCTGGACAGCAATCACTTGGCTACATTGCGGAAGCATAGCAGAACTGGATAGCTCAGCTGGTTAGGGCATGGTGCTGATAATGCCAAGGTTGCAAGTTTGATCCCTGTATGGGGTAGTGCCACATTCCTGCTTTGAGAATGCACGGTCCCTTCCAACTCCGCAATTCTATGATTAGAAGAGCTTAGCTAGAAAATAAAGTTGAAGTGATATCAGGAGTGGCTATACAGTGGTACCTCGGTTTACGAACTCAATCCATGCCAGAAGTCCATTCTTAAACCAAAACTGTTCTTAAACTGAGGCGTGCTTTTCCTAATGAGGCCTCCCGCCGCCGGTGCCCTTCCACCGTTCAGATTCTGTTCTTAGACCGAGCTAAAGTTCTCAAACCAAGACACTATTTCCGGTTTTGCGGAGTTTGTAAACCAAATTGTTCTTAAACTGGGCTGTTCTTAAACAGAGGTACCACTGCAGTCATATACAGAGAGGCCTTCCGGTTCTTTTTTATTGCACGTTCATGGCGATTTGTACTCACGATGTTATTGGGGTAGTCATACCAGTTCCCTGTATGACTCCGGGGCAATAACCCTGCTTCATTTCCAATTGGCGCATGTCCCCCAAGACTGCCCTGCTTTTGCAGCAACCAGAACCGTCTATAATAGAAAAGCAATAGAATATCAAGGATTAAAAACTTCCCTAAACGGGGCTGCTTTCAGATGTCTTCCAAAGGTCAGATAGTTATTTCCTTGACATCTGATGGGGAGGACGTTTCACTACCAAGAAGGCCCTCTGCCTGTACAGTATTCCAAGTGTGGCCACAGACACTACAAAGGCATTACTTGCACTTTTATTTTCAGTCCCTTCCTTGAGGATCCCCAACATGGAATTTGTTTTGAACCCCACAGCTGCCACACACCGGGTCCGTGTTGCTTTCGTCCAGCAGACGCCACAGGCATTTTGAAAGCCAGGCACAAAAGAACTTCCGTATCTTGGGCGGGTGCTGAGTTTGCCATGGGTAAGCCTTGCGAGCGTTTTTGACGTTTCCCGTGCAATGCGTTCAGGCTTGTTTCACGTTCCCCGTAGCAGCTGTATTACAAAGGGTTAGAAAAGAAAGCCTAGGGGGATAGAAAAGGCACACCTCGCCAGCTTTGCTTATTCACTCAGTTAAAGGTACTAGCAGACATGTCTTTTAATTATGGAATGAAGGTGTTTGAAAACGCTACCGAGCCGGCAAGAGTCTTCATAATCATCTCTGCAGGGCTTTGCGCTCGGAAGTATCACTTTGATGTATTTAATGACACTTTCGGGGACTCAGTTACACAGCTGCGAATGAAAGGTTTTAAGTGTATTGCAAAGTGCGAGATGCACATTTGACACTAGGTGGCGACATTGAGCTATGCCAAATTCAATATATCTTTCAAAACAATTTTTTTCAAAAAGAATTTTCACAGCGTTTTTAATGTGTGTGTAGATTCCACCCTGTTCCCCTTCCTGTGTCGACACTTGCAATGGCTGGAGAAGCTATTGTCTCGCGTGCCTGAAGAAAATGGTTTAAAAGAAAGCTATACACAGTGACTTTCAGTGGTGTGCGGTGAAATTTTTCATAGGGGAGCAATTAAGGCCAGAGCCCTGCTGCCTCCTTCAGAAAGCTGGGCAGGCTTTGGGAAGGTGGCAGGAGAGCTCTTGGATCCCATCAAAGCATCACACCTCCCTCCCTAAGCCAGGCAAAAGCTTCCTGTGTTTTGGAAAGGAGGACCCAGGGTTTAATACTCATGTGAAGTAAAAAGACTTATCCACTTCAAGCCCCTGGATCAGTAAATTCAGTCTAAGTTAGAGAGGATGAGAGTCACAGTACCTCCAGAGCAAACACCTGTACTTTGTTTGAGGAAAGCTGAGCTGTGGAACTCCTTGCCACAAGGAAAACACTGTGGCAAAGATTTTAGCCATTTCCAAATATGGTTTAGATCTCAGCAAGGGCCAATCAGAAAAGGCCCCATTGGGCCTAAGCCCCAAGCTCAAATTTAGACATTGGTTAATTTTTTGTTACGTTTCAGTTTGTTTTTCTGCACATCGTACCAGAGCATGATGCACTCTAGCAAGTTTCAGGAGTTAAGAGATGCGAGAAGAGACTTTCTCTTTTTTTGTAAATTGATACAGGTTGTGTCCTACTGAACGGTTTTAAATGCCTTATTTTGTTTCCGCACACCATCATTTTAATTTTTTATTACGGCTAAGCACCTCAAAAGCTGGAAATGGCCCAGGCCTCTCTGGACCTCCGAGAGGCCCTGAATCTGTCAAAAGTGATGCCTGTAATTGCCAGCTGATTGTGCTAAACTCTGCCTGTATCTGCCACTGTTCTGTGACTGGGTGAGCCCAGGCACCACTATTTTGTGGTTGCTAGGGAAACGTTTGTGCGGAGAACCAAATACATGCATCCGGCTCCCTCGTTAACAGCCGACATAGTGACTGGCAAAGAAGTGTGGAGTTTTCATCCCTCATAAATGCATTCCCAACTTGTCCCAACATGGCCAGCGTTGGATAAAACATTACAGTCGGCAAGATCCAGAATGATCCGGTCCCATGGTGCTCATGCTGCAATGAAGCTTCCTAAAGTGGCTTCCTCGATTCCTTTGTGGGTTGAGCGTATTTGCCAAGTAAAAGCAGGCAATGGGCATCCTCTCCTCCCCTCCCCTCCCCTCTTTTAAATTGCGTTTCTGGTACATTTCCATATTGACAAAATATGAACACATACAATACAAAAAGAAGAGAATCTATGAGGTTAAAATAAAAGAAAGAAAAATGACCGTTTGAAGATAACAAAAAGTACCAGATAGAAAACTGACTTCCCACCCTCTCCTTCCATGGTTCCTTTTATTTCCTCTCTCGTGTTTTCTTGCTTCTGCTGCTCCAGAGAAGCGGACACGGAGCAATGGATTAAAACTACAAGAAAGAAGATTCCACCGAAACATTAGGAAGAGCTTCCTGACAGTAAGAGCTGTTCGACAGTGGAATTTGCTGCCAAGAAGTGTGGTAGAGTCTCCTTCTTTGGAGGTCTTTAAGCAGAGGATTGACAGCCATATGTCAAAAATGTTTTGATGGTGTTTCCTGCTTGGCAGGGGGTTGGACTGGATGGCCCTTGTGGTCTCTTCCAACTCTATGATTCTAGGATCACGTCGATTGCAATGACTTAGATCGAAATTAGTTATTTCTTACAGTTCTGGAAAAAAATTGACATCCTGCTAGGTTGATGATCTGCTTATAGGCAATGGGCATTCAGTAACCTCTCCTTGCGGGGGGGGGGGTCCCCATCTCTCATTCTCTAGAAATAACAAAACATCCCTCCTCTCCGCCAGTCTGATTTACTGACTGCCTTAATATATTGCTTTCCTGCCAAAAAACAATCAAGAAGCTTTACAGTTTAAAAATAAGGGCATACAACCAGAGAGAGGTGATACAGTAAGAAAGGAAGAGAGGAGGGGAGAAGCTTGGTCCTAACTCGAGAGTATGGAAAGGGTGTCAATTCCAGATATTGTTGGACTCCAACTCTCATTAATCCCATACACTCCAATGTTTCTCCGATGAAAATAGGGGTGTCCTATTCCATTATTATTATTATTATTATTATTATTATTATTATTATTATTATTATCCCACCCATCTGACTGGGTTGCCCCAGCCACTCTGGGCAGCTTCCAACATATATAAAAAACACAATAAAACATTCAACATTTTTTGAAAACCCTGCCCCATACAGGGCTGCCTTCAGTTGTCTTCTAAAGGTTGTAGAGTTACTCAGGGATTGCCGAACTTCAAACCCCCCAATATTTCTCTGGTGACGGAGAAAAGGACTCTTCAACGCAAAAGGACACGAGGATATTCCCTCTTTTGTGGAGGGAATGTCAGGAGCTGAGAGATCTTCAGATTCACCATATGGGAAAGGAAAAAGACAATCAAGAAAGAATGAAAATGAAAACTCAGGGGGGGATGTAAAAAGAGTGGGGTGATAAAACATGAAAAAAGGGGTGGGGTGAAAAGAGAAATAGATTGGTGATTATTAGGACGGATTAAAAGGCTGAAAACTGGACTGTGGATTTGAGACTTTGCTGGAGGAGAGGGGAGTGCCAGGCCTTGGGGAGAGGAGGGTTGTTAGAATAAATATATTGTAAATAAGAATTGGATATGGAAAAAGGGTTGAAATTAAGGAGGTCTATTGAGGGGAAAAATCAGGCTAGGGAAGAAAAATAGATTGTGATCAGATTGAATTAGGATAGTTTATGAAAGTGATAAAAATTAGGTTTAAAAATTTATATGTAGATTAAGATTTGGAAAAAAGAAATTGTCAATAATGTTTTGCAAAGGAAAACCGGGAAAGGGGAGGTTGGGGAAGCCCCTACAACAATGTTTATGGAAATGAATATGTATTTTTCCTTTTTGTTCTTTATTCTGCCTTTTTCTCTTTTTTCTTTCTTTTTTCTTTTTTTGGTCTTTTATTATGGAAAAGTGGTTGGGCGGACACTCCCCTGGCTTCTCCCTTGTATCTCTGGGGCTCCTCGGTGGCAGGGGGGGGGGCTTTGGGATGGGGGAGGGGGGAGGACAAACCCAATCCTAAAATGAACCATCATCGGCTGTTCACCTTCATGGGATCCGCTCGTGGCAGGAGGGGACTTGTGGAGGGGGGGACGGAAGTTGGTGGAATCAAATTATGTTATGTATATTTCTTTTTTTCTTGTTGCCTTTTTGTTGTTATGTTAAAATTTAATAAAAATATTTTTAAAAAACAACAATATTTCTCTGGTGAAAATAGGGAAGTTCTAAGGAAAAGCACAACATTCCTGGATCAAATCAGAAACACTTGGAAGGTCTGCAGTTTGGAGTCCAGCAACATTTGGAGAACTATAGGGGGCCCACCCTAGATATCCCTAGCTGAACCATCACTGCTCCGCACTTCGTTCTACAAGCCTGGCAAAGTCAGTTTAAAACTGAGACCTGCACCCAGAGGATCCTCTCATTCATACAAGATGAGCTCTTTAAAAAATAATAATAAATGAACAATTAGTACCAGTATTTATTGTTGCTTTTTGTTCTGGATTCTTCCAGCTTTGTGTGCAGAATGTGTGAGTTGCTGAACTATTACTTTGCCTAGTTGCTGCTCCTTAGAACGGCTTAGCAATTAGTTGCCCTTTTAGGATAAGTGGTGCTAAAACTTTCAATTAAGCAGATTAGAGAGAGAGATGGAGCAGATGGAGATTGATGGCATGAAGAATCCCTTCTTGCTCAAGTCTTCTGCACAGTAACTTTTTACTGTTAGAAACTTCCTCTCCTCTCCGGCACTGCTGTCTCTTCCCCGATGACCGTTAGCCCCAGATTAAGGGAAATGGGTTATAACACAAAATACTTTGCACCCTCTACTCATGAGTTTGCCTTGGATTTCTATACTCACATGCCTCTAGAAGCTAAGGAGGACAAAACTGGCCATGCCAGCTGGGTTGCAAAGTGATTAATAGTTCAATCCAATTCAGGAGCACAACCCACAAAAGTCAAGAGGGTAGACTCCCCCCCCCAAATAGGTTTAGCATCAAGTTGCAGGCTGTTTAAAAAGTGTCTGTACTGGCAATATGTAACTGTGGTTGTTGTTGTTTTTTAACCAAGTACTTCCAAGTCTATATCTTGTCTAGACTTGAAGTACGTTCACGGTTGCCTCTTCTTTCAACAGCTCAAAAACAGTCTGGATCCAACCTTAAGTCTCCAAGGCATTGACATTTCAAACCTTTCAGAAGCTTGCCAAAGCTTTCCTTTTGGAGACTGTAACAGAACCCAGAAGCAGATGCTTTTGCTAAATGCTTCAATAAGAAAATAAAAGTTTGGATCCAGACTTCCTGGCTTATATGCTATCGTAGCCATATGCATAGCAGTAGACCCATTGAAATTTATGGGCATGAGAAAACGAGGTCCGTTAGTTTCATAAAAGTAGCATTTAATTGCACCCAACACACAGTTGCTGTTGTCATCATCGTCATCATCATCAAGCACAGTAAGACATCAAACATTAGAAACTTCCCTCAAGACGGCTGAGAAGTCCCTCTACCTGGTTCCCTGTAACTTTACTTCTCGCAATGAGGGAACTGCCAGAAGGCCCTTGGAGCTGGATCTCAGTGAGTGGATAAGCCTTCCGGAAGAAAGCAGGGGTTTGGGGATCATTATAACTGATTCCGCCTTCTCTCTGCTGTCCCCTGTGGGTCCTGAAAAATTGCTGTGGAGAGTTGAAGGTATCTGAACAAAAGCTGCATGCGGCCAATGGCCCTTGCTCTGTTGTCATGGGAAATCCAGAAGAGCAGAAGACCAGAGCACACTTGACTCCTGTGCTTTCCAGCAACTGGTAGTCAGAAGCTGTACCACCTTCATCCATGGCTAGTATATGTCCACATATGTCCACAGCCCTTAGCCTTAACACCGGCTCCCCACAGGGTTGTGTCAAGTCCCCTGCTCTATACCCTCTACACGTATGATTGTACAGCTATCCACTCTAGCAACAAAATCATCAAGTTTGCTGATGACACCACTGTGGTGGGGCTCATTTTAGGGGGGGGGGTGAGTCCACCTATCGGGACGAGGTGAAGCGGCTCTATGGTTGGTGTGGAGATAATAATCTGGTTCTTAATACTGTCAAGACTCAAGACCAAGGAACTGGTGGTGGACTACAGGAAGAAAAAAGCGGACATTCAGCCCCTGTATATTGGCGGGGACCAGGTGGAGAGGGTGGCTGTATTTAAGTTCTTGGGTGTTACCCAAGAGTATGTTATTGAGGGTGTTATCGAGCAGAGTATGACCTGGAGCACGAATACCACGGCTCTGGTGAAGAAGGCCCAGCAGAGAATATATTTCCTCAGACTTTTAAAAAAGAACAAGCTGAGTGAGAGACTGCTGGTGTCCTTCTACCGAGGCTCCATCGAGAGCATTCTTACATACTGTATCTGTGCTTGGTTTTCCAGCTGCACAGTCATGGATAGGAAAGTGCTCCAGAAGGTCATAACCACAGCCCAAAAGATTATCGGTCATCCTCTCCCATCTCTGGAAGAACTATACAACTCCCTTTGCCTTAAAAATGCAAGTAATATTTTACAGGATTCATCTCATCCTGGATATAGTCTTTTTGCACCGTTGCCTTCGGGCAAGAGATACAGAACAATTAAATCAAGAACAAATAGATTATGAAACAGTTTCTATCCGAGAGCCATAACCATCTTAAATGCTGTAACTAAATAATATGTAAAGGGACCCAGGTGGCACTGTGGTTAAACCACTGAGCCTAGGGCTTGCCGATCAGAAGGTCGGCGGTTCGAATCCCTGTGACGGGGTGAGCTCCCGTTGCTTGGTCCCAGCTCCTGCCAACCTAGCAGTTCGAAAGCATGTCAAAATGCAAGTAGATAAATAGGAACCGCTACAGCGGGAAGGTAAACGGCGTTCCCATGTGCTGCTCCAGTTTGCTAGAAGCGGCTTTGTCATGCTGGCCACGACCTGGAAGCTGTACGCCGGCTCCCTCAGCCAATAATGCGAGATGAGCGCACAACCCCAGAGTCGGTCACGACTGGACCTAATGGTCAGGGGTCCCTTTACCCTTTCCCGGGAGTTGTGATGGGTGTATATGTATGTGTGGCTGTAATTGTGTTTATATATTGTTTTTTATGGGATGGCATTCAATTTTGTTGTACTATGTACAATGACAATAAAGTATCTATTCTATTCTATTCAAGTAGACTCTATCTGGAAGAGTCTTGGAGGTGACAATGGGAATCTCCCCAAATCGCCTCTCCCCATCCTTCCTCCAGCTGATGTTTCTTCTAGATCTCTCTCTTGTGCGAATGAAAGGAGTCCTTCTGCTTGTGGAAAAGCAACTCCTTTAGCGTATTTCACCGCCAGGCAGTCTCAGAGTTTTTGCCACTCAGCCCTCCCATACACAAAAGGAGGTTAAATTATTAGAGATAATTTAAAGGGGGAAGAAAGGCTTTTCAGACAAAATACCCCCTGCCCCTGTGCATAGCTGGGTGTTCTTCTGCTAGTCGACACACCTGGTACAGAGTGGAAGCGGGCCACACAAATGAATCATGAACCCAGCTGAGATTTTGTAAGCCTCGGATTTAACACAAATAACTTTTAATATAAAGAAAACTATTTAAGAAACAATTCTGATTTATTTGTCCAGCATGCGATACAAAAAGGACCAGGGTGGTGCCGTATGTTTTCCAGCCCTCCTGTGTTGCTCATTTTCTACAATTACGCAAAAGCCACAGTAAGGGCCTTTGTAGCAAGAATTCCATGAATGACTCCCCCCCCCCCCTTGGTAGTGGGCGATTGCCAGTTTCTTTCATTCTGGAGCCAGATTCTTAACTATTCTGCTTCAAAGAAAGGGGACTTTTATTATTAGTCCTACTTCCAGAGCATGTTCTCAAATCATGTTAGGGCACATTGTTTTCCCTCTCTCTTCCAGAAACAGAGCAGGGAGCGAATGGAATGCAGACAAAAGAGGAGTTTGGTGGAGATGTTTGGGAAGACGCACTTTCTGACAGCAGTACCTGTGTACTCAGCAAAAGTAGCCTTAGCACCACCTCTCTGGTAACAAACTCATTGTTCAACAAGGCATAATAAATAAATACAGTCTTGGGAAGCGTTATATGCAGGTGGGGTTATGTGACATTTTGTCCCAAATGAAAACAAGACGTTTTCAAATTAATTCACTCCCCCAGCCCAATCCCTGCGTCCTTTTACCTTTACCTTTTAAAACTAGGCCACTGAAGGTATTGTTCTTGAATAAAGGGATGGGGGCTCAACTACTGGGCTGTAGTTTTGTATTGTTTTTAAATGCTACATTCAGCTTGAACCCAGCTTTCCCAGTCATTTGTTTTAGCTAAGTGGGTTTCGATTAGTCCCAAAATGGATCCATTGGTGTTTAAACTAGTCAGAACAGCAGCAGGCCTAATATGATTAAGGAACAGAACCTGGCAGGCATCTAGACCAGGCATCCCCAAACAGCGGCCCTCCAGATGTTTTGGCCTACAACTCCCATGATCCCTAGCTAACAAGACCAGTGGTTGGGGAAGATGGGAATTGTAGTCCCAAAACATCTGGAGGGCCGAAGTTTGGGGATGCCTGATCTAGACCATAGTCTGTCCAAGCTACAAAACGTGATGTTGGGGAAATTGTTTTGTTAAAAATTACTGTTCTGTGGAACAGAGCTGATGCTTCATACTCCATCGCTATTGAGGTGCTGTATGCTATGCCTTTCAAATTTTATTTCAGCTGCATACGTGAGAGCTTCAGGGCATGATTTGAGGTGTTTCTGTTTAGGCAAAGTGTTCTTTCTAGCATAGCACGTCGCTAACATTTGCCCTTGGTATGCTGTGCTTTGGCACAGCCTGAGGTTAGCGTGATATAGAGGGTTGGGGGGGGGGAGCCCATGCAGTGCTCCCTCCTAGTCAATCCAACCTTGCCTTCTCCCATGCTCTTTGTCAGAAGATTCCCAGCCTTTTCTAGTGGGAGATTACGATCGCATTCAGGGTGTGCACCTGGGACCTACTGCATGTGAAACGTACTGCATGTGAATTCCTCGTGGCCCCTTCCAACTCTACGATTCCGTGATTTTTCAGGTCTGTCCAGCAAAACATCCCTTTGCTGTACATTTAGGAAGCGAGATTTGCGGTCCAGAAAAGATAGCCACATGCAACATGCATGCCGCCACGAGGTTAAAATAGCAGGTGGTGGTGCATTTTCCATCCACGTTGCAAGAAAGGTAGGAATCCCTATTCCCATTCACGTAGCAGAGGGCAGGTGATCACATTAGACAATTCACAACTGAATGAACGTCCAGTTTCTCCTTGCTAGAGCAGCGTCAGCGATACAGCACCTGTGGTCTCTAAGAGAACGCTAAAATGAACTGAGCCACCAAATGCTTTTTTATAGTAAGAAAAGGTCACCAGTTTAATCATGTACATTAAGCAGGCGAGCAGTTTGTAAACATTCAAAAGCGGCAGCATCCAAGTTACAAACATCTTTAAAGGAAAAAGAAGAAGAATCATCAAGATTGTTTAAGGATTTCCCTCCCCCCCTTCCTCTTTCCCCTCCAAAAAATTTGGAAATGATGTTTCAAAATACTACAAACACCAAACAAGCTTCTACCACCCTTGGTTTAACAGTCCTTTCTTACAAAAAAAGGAGTTCCAGATTCCCAACACAGGGTTTTATAACAAGGTGTACTTTTAATATAATCTACGTTAGTCACTTGGGAGTTCTACCTCTGTTCAAATCCCATTAGCAAAGGGAATGTTTGTGTCTTGGTTCAACGCTTCTTTGACCTCTGAAGGCAACGTGTCAAAGAGGTGATCTTCTACAATGAGTCCACTTTTCCTGAGAAGCCGACACAGACCCAGCGTAGCCGGCAGGCGGTCTAAACAGTTCCCCTTCAACTCTAGGTGTGTTAGCTGCAAGAGCTGGCCAATCTTTTCCGGAATCGAGGTGATGCAGTTTTGCCCCAGGCTCAAAGTCCTCAGCTTGGTACACTTAAACAGCTGTTTTGGCAAAATGTCTACTTTGTTTCCGGTAATATGCAGATGCTGGAGATTCTGTAGCAGGCCTACCTCCAGGGGAATCACTGCGATAGAGTTGTAGCTCACATCTAAGCATCTGAGCTTCTGTAAACTGAACACTGCAGCCGGTAAGGATTCGAGTTTATTGTTGGAGAGGTAAAGCGACTCCAGGTTCTTCACATGGGTAATGGAAGGAGGAATGATGACAATTTTGTTGTGCCACAACTTCAGGCAAGTCAGTCTTTTCAAATGTTGGAAGCTGATGACTTCTTCGATTGTGCGTATGCTGTTGGACTTCAGATCCAGCTCCTGCAAGTTGGTGAGGCTGAAGATGGCGTGCGGAATCCGCTCCAGGTCGCAATTCTGCAATTCCAGCTCTGCTACATTCATCATTTTCTTAAGGCTATTCAACACAAAGAGCTTGGTGCCGTCGTTATGGATTACGAGCTTGGTTAGATGTGGGGCCACATCGGTGATGTTCGATGGGATTTTGGTCAGGTTGCTTTTCACATAGAGAATTTTGAGGTGCCTCAGTTCCCTAAGAGATTCAAGTCCTATCATTTTGTTGTTTTCCGAGTTCAAGTTGCCTATCAGGTACAACTCCCGGAGGTTTTTAAGTAAGTACACCCAAGCCGGGATTTCCGCCACGTCGGTGAACTTTACATGCAGGCACCTCAGGTGGTCGCGAAGGAAGCTGAAGGCTGTCTGTTCCACCTTTGCGGGACAGTGGTAGAGGTGTAGCTCTTGCAGGTTTATCATCTGGGAGATCTTAGCCGGGATTTTAGCTTCAGGGATCAGCTCAAGTTTCAGCACGTCCAAGTCGGTAAGATCAAACACTGCATCGGGGACCCCTGAGAGCATGAAGAGGTGAAGTTCTTGCTTGTCCTGGGCGTTGCGGGAAACATGCTGGCGCAGCTTTTCGAAAGTCCACTCGTGGTTCAGGCTTATTTCCCTCAGCTTGTTTTCACTCACCTCCGACAAGAAGACGCCGAACCGCTTGGAGTAGAGCTGGTCATACTGGTCCACCATGTGCAACAGAAATGCAAAGTCGTTCTTCACATCTGGAATATCGCTGAAGCTGCTCTCTTCCCTCACCTTCTCGAAGGAATACTCCTTCAGGGGCAACCGGAACAACCAGAAGAGTGTGTACAAACAGATGAAACCGTAGACGCAAATGAGGGAAATGTAACTGATGAGCAGCTTTTTCAGCATGTAAGCCATGTTGTGTGTGCATTCGAACTCCTGGTAGCCAGTCAGGTGCTCCACTTTGGGCATGCAGCTGTGCTCAAAGCTGATTTCGTTGACGAAGTTTGCCGTGTAGCAGAGAATAAATATGAACTTCACAGTTTTGATGACCGTCTGGACGACGTAGAGTTTGTATATCAAGTCGCTGTCCTCCACGTGCGCCCGGAATTTCCGTACTTTTTCGAAGAGGGCCTTGGCTTGCTCGCCATCTTTTTTGTCCAAAATGGTCATGCTCGGAACCTCGACGACGGGCTTCTCCGCTGAAAACTTGAAGCCCGTCTTGTTGATCATGGGGGTGCTGGCGCTCGGACTTCCTTCATCGCTACTGGTGGACACATGCTTGGGCAAAGACTGGGCCCCGGTCAGCCTCTGCTTATTCTCCTCAGAATCCTCACACGCCGTCTCAGACAAAGCCTTTGTAGTCCACGGAGATTCAAAGCACTTCCCCAGGATGGAAACAAAGTGCTCGATCTTCGAGCAAGTTTTGGGATATTTGAACCAAAAGTTGCTGCTCACCATTAAAATAATGGTATGTATAAGAGCCAAGTAGGGAAAGTACTTTGAATACCAAGGAAGAGCCAAGTGGTAGCACATCTGGTTAATGAAAACATATTGCTGATAATCCAAGTTAGTTTTTCGGCCCAGGGGATCTGCCTGCTCCTTCTTCTCCTCCGGACTGGCGACAGTGGAGTGCAACGGTGGAAAGGTAGATCTGCTGAGAGGTATGTCAGTTGCGACGACAGGTGCAAAAGAAACGGCCCTCGCTCCCTGCGCTTCTTTGTCTTGGGCTGCGGCTGTTTCGGGTTCCAGGGCAGCGTTTGTAGGTTTGGCACTCGCCGAGGAGCTGGGCTGCACCTTTGCATTTACAGCCGACTGCAGGACGGGCAAACAGACCACCTGGTCTTTGGTCAGCTGCATGGTTCCAGCAAAAATGGCAACCATCAGCATAACGACTGCTAGGTAATCCATAAATACGTCCCACCATGGTTTCAGAATGCGGTACGTTGGCTGAATGTCATTAAGGGATGCAACTTCTGCGAGGGTAAACATTCCTGTAACGAGAAGGAAGAAAAAAGGAGCTGTCATTCATTGCTGGCAGATCAAATTGTACTTTATACTCTTGAATGTAAACTTCATCCATTCGACCAGGGAGTGGCTAACCTTTTCCTTTTGGCCGAAGGGCTATATTCACCCTTGGCTAACCCTCCAGTAGTGGGTGTAGCCACTACACACACACACGGACACACCCACCCTCAGCTACCCCATGTAGATCAGCAGAGGAGGAGGTTATTGTGACCTCCTTGCTCAAATGATCCATCCAATGACTGGGAAAGTGGTTCAAACGTCTCTGCTCAACCCAGTCCAGTATCCGCTTATATTGTTTTCCTATGCTCTGCCACTGCCAAAATGGGAGAGTTCTTGGGTAGCAAGAAAACCTTGCTTTTTTCCAGGAGGCGGGGGGAATCAGGCCCTTAGGTCAGGGATTGATCACTCCAATACAAGACCTACAAATTCTTAACATCATTCACTTGCTTTCTGAAATGAAAAAGGAACACGCACAACCCTTTCTCTACCCATTGTGAATAGCACCCCTAAACGGATTTACTCGAGGCTGGGCAATTTTGTTTATTCTGTGAAATACATCCATCTGAAGATTCTGCCCCCATTCACTGATAAACAATCTCAAGTGTTTTAAAAGCGTACTGAATGAAGGACGCACCACGTCCTTTTTCTTCTGAAGGGAAAATGGTATTGCAAAAGGGGCATGATAAGTCATGATGGTACAATGGACGATTACAAATTAGTCAATGTTTTAGAATTAATTTCTTTCCACAAAGAGCAATTCTCAAAGCATTTTATGCACTTCTCTTTTCAGTGATTTCAGGCTTTTGTTGTTATGTTCACCAGATATGAGCTATGCAAGTATGAGAATTTGGATGTTATAGAGAGGTCTAATTTTGTTGCTTATAATTACACAGCCCAGTATGATTTCAATTTTCACCTATGTGTCTTGAAGAGCTAAGGAAAACAAAACCACACTTTAGGAAACTGCCCCCTGCCCCCAATTCTTACAAGGAGAGCTGCCTTTGGGTTTTTCTGGAAGACAAAAAGAATCCTTAAAAAAAAGAAAGAAACAAAGAAACCTACCATATATGTCGACCTGCAACTACAAGATGAACTAACTAAATGCAAAAAGGATACCTGCTTATTCATCACTGCCTGAACCGGATAAAACCAGGTCTCCAAAAGAGAGACTGCAAGTAGTATCAGGTGAACTGCAAGACCAGCAGTAGGGGAGATTTCACGACTAGTTGCCTAGGCAACCACCAGTTTTAAGGCTGAAATCCCATTGAGCTCGGCAGGACTTACTTCTGAGTAAACACACCAAAGAGAGGATTGCTAAGGCTATAAAAATATTGCCCCAGCTATGGCAGCCAGCAAGAGAAACTGGAAGCAATGTGACATATACTGCCATGGGGGCTGGATTAAATCGACCGGCGGGCCAGATTAGGCCCCCAAAGCAGACTTTGGACATGACTGACCCAGAGAGTCTTCCCTTTCTGCTGCGACCATCTCCCCTCCTCGCTGATCTCCAAGAACACAGAGTAATGAAGAGGGCGGAGCAATGAGAGACAAGACGACAGAGCCTTAGGTTGCTGGGGAAGGAACAGGGGGAGGAGCCTTAGGGATCGGTGGGAAGGTGAGGACTTTCATTCCCCGCAACTGTCTCACTGGGAAGAGTTGCTGTGATCACACTGTTCAGATATTTCCAGGTTGTCTACGGACTAGAAACTCAGAAAAGCCCAGATTATATGTTGCCTCCAATAGTTTTGACACTCATGGTACTGAAAAGGTGCCTTGTTGTTACTTGACTGTTTTAACACAATCACATTCGTACAAGCGCCAATTCTAAGCACCAATTCTCATGCCCTCCCAACTAGCTTCCTATACAACTGGGAGGAATGAGTGGCACGAAATACAATACAATTTTCTGGAGTGGGGAATCCTTTGCAAATCTCTCTGGAAACCACTATGAATGTAGGACAAAGGTGTGGTATACTTGACAGCTCCCTGTAATCCTCTTACCTTCGGTTTTACCAGCAGCAATGCAAGAGGAGCTTTAATAACATAAACACCTGCCATCTTTACTCTTCATATGCCCTGGGAGTGAATTATAGGGACAGAAGCACACACACCCATAAACACCCTTGGCATGTACCCAAGTGATTTAAGAGAGCTGTGGAACAGTGCTGCCGGCACCATCCACTATAAAACAGAGTTTGCCTTAGCTCCAACCAGCTTCCCGATTGGTTCTGCCAGAGGGTTCTGCCAGAGGCACTGACCTTGCCTCTTCTCTCCATTGACCTGGCCAGAGAAGATCAGGTTAAGCGCCATGTTCCCAGTGCACCATCCCTTACTTCCCCAAGCATGTGTTAACTGTGAGTCAGAGAAAAGCCCAGAATTGTGGTTGCACAGGTACACAAGCCACGTGTAAGTTTCCCCCGATAGAAACCACACACAATGTATAGATGTCAGGGGCCGAGCTAGGGGAAACTAAATGCCATTGGGGGCAGAACCAGAAGCATGGCCCTACGGTCCAGCTCATCACCTGGTTTCTGCGGGAAGTAAAACAGGAGCAGTCAAGTCACAACATTTCCTAGAGTGACCACATGGAGGGACACCTGACCAGCTCAGCAGCGGACTTCCTGCCACTGATATGGGACGGACTTCCTCTGCATGTAATTGAGATGGGCGTAACCTGTCCAGGTAAAATGTAAGGACAGGGCAGCGGCCATGTTTTCTCTCTTTTGACTACGCACTCAAACTGACCACACTCCATATGAGTAGACTCCACATGTATAGATTACTTTTTCTAAGCCAGCCTGCCTCTTAAGTTTGTGCTGTATCTCAGGATGTCTGTAAGTAAACACTTTTCATACTTTTAAAGAGCATTGTGTCGTGTATTTTCTTTAAGAGGGATAAAAAGGGGGGGGGAAACCAGGAATATGTTGTTTTAGAAGTTCTAGTGAACTTGATTGCCAAATTTCGCTGTGTTTAAATGGGAATGTTACTCTGCTAAGTTTAGGATCTTGCCAGCGCAAG
This sequence comes from Zootoca vivipara, assembly GCF_963506605.1. Lineage (NCBI taxonomy): Eukaryota > Metazoa > Chordata > Lepidosauria > Squamata > Lacertidae > Zootoca > Zootoca vivipara. Next base: position 24,765,053 of record NC_083282.1, read on the forward strand.
ATTGGGATGATATATTAAATTAATATAGCCTCTCCCACAACCCTGAACATTCCCCCAGTTTCTTTGTGTGTATAAATTAGGGCAAGGTCGGTGATTAAGATCCATAGGTTTTATAAGCCTGTTGTTTGGCCCAAGCTCCTCCAGCTAATGCAAATTATGTATTTCCTAGGTAACTGCAGTAAAATTGGACACCCTGAGTGTATGCAAGACGTTAGGGGGTGTTGCTTTTTGTCGCAATGTTCACACAAAGCCTCATCTACACTTACAATGACTTGTTACCCAGTTTGGAGAGTCCTGGAGCTCTTCTAATCTGTATGGAATTTCAACATCCTTGCTGGGATGTTGTTACCTCACCATTTACCCCCCCTTCCAGATAATGTACGAAAAGCGACACAGATCTCTGTGGATTCCATTGATTTCTTCCTTTCATGTGCCTCTTGCCTTATCAATAAGTGATTAGTTAAAAGGGAAACTCACTCTTCTTACATGTTTGCTCAGTAACTTTTGTCAAGAGCTTCTTGAAAATCCAGATACTATCAGCATGTTTGTTGCTAACCCACAAGGTTGCTCCCCCTTCCCCATAAGGTTAGTAAGGTAAGAATTCTCTTGGAAAAAAGGAAAGCGAGTAAGTTTCTCAGCAAGGCTTATTCTTCTGTTTGGCTAACTATTGTAATCGTAAAGGTAAAGGGGCCCCTGACCATCAGGTCCAGTCGTGTCCGACTCTGGGGTTGCGGCGCTCATTTCGCTCTATAGGCCGAGGGAGCCGGCGTTTGTCTGCAGACAGCTTCCGGGTCATGTGGCCAGCATGACAAAGCTGCTTCTGGCGAACCAGAGCAGCGCATGGAAACACCGTTTACCTTCCCGCCGTAGCGGTCCCTATTTATCTACTTGCACTTTGATGTGCTTTCGAACTGCTAGGTGGACAGGAGCTGGGACCGAGCAACAGGAGCTCACCCCGTTGCAGGGATTCGAACCGCCGACCTTCTGATCAGCAAGCCCTAGACTCTGTGGTTTAACCCACAGCGCCACCTGGGTCCCTATTGTGATCATAGAAACGCCTTAAGATGTAAATTAATGCCTTGACTTGCTCCTCAAATTGCTTATTGGCCTGCCTTACTATAGGTTTATATTTAATTCGTAAGAATTTATAATCTGTTTCTCCCTCTATTAGAAAAAAAAGTTGGGCAAGACTTTAATAAAGGAGGCTATTATGCACTAGCCACTTAACCATGTTTGTCAATCCCCCCCCCCACGTTTTGTGCCTTTTCCTATTTTCAATAGATGGCTTTACATAAACTCCCCACACACTTTCCTGCTTCCTTTTAACTAAATCTTCCCATTCTTAACCATTTCAAATGCAGAACGTTCTGGAATAATGCTATATACACAGTGCATGTGCTTTCAGGACAATACGAGTGGACATTAAGATGATGAAAAAGCAAAGCTACCATTTTAATTCTCAGGTATATGATGAATCTCTCTGTTTAAAAAGGAACGCACATGTACCAGCCACATTTTGACTTGTAAATTAGTTTTCTGCAAGGATCTTTCATTCACAGGCCTCTGAGCCCCTTGATTTTACTGAGTCAATGACCACCCGGGTACATTTTGCATACAGCAGAGAGCATTAGATTTAAACACTTGCTTGAATACCTTGGCAAAAAAACAAACAAACTATTTTATGATTGGCAGGTCTACGTGCATACCAAGCCAGATTAATTTGGCATATTAAATTCTGTAAGTTTCTGTTAATAACCTGTGGAGGCTGGAAAGTATTTTTTCATTTCATAACTCCTCCTGTAGTTCTTGGCAGGGCTCGTGAGTATGATGGAGAGTTACCTTCATCCCCTCTGGTGAAAGAGTAATAAAATATATTTTGTGCAAGAGCCAAAATGAGATTAAAGCCCGAGTCTGTGCAATGTTCATAAAGCTAGGTTTTCAAACAAAACACTCAGCTTCAACCCCACACCCCAAGAAACTACACTTAAAATAAAAAAGTCTAGGGGAGAATGTGGGGACGACGACGACTTGGTATTTCAGTTCTTAAAAGGGATCTTCTACTGTACTTTCTTTCACCTAGGTAGCCTTTGAGTCACCTTTTCACTTTCTCTTAAGAGCATATCCACCCTACAGACTCAAGCTGCAATAACAGTCAAATACAGTTGTACCTTGGTTGTTGAACGCCTTAGCAGTCTAACGTTTTGGCTCCCAAACACTGCAAACCCGTAAGTGAGTGTTCCGGTTTGCGAACGTTCTTTTGGAAGCTGAACGTCTGGCGGGGCTTTTGACTGGCTGCGGGAAGCTCCTGCGCCCAATCAGAAGCCGCACCTTGGAAGTCGAACAGACTTCTGGAACGGCTTCCGTTCGGCTTCCAAGGTACGACTGTACTTTACCATCCTGGGAAGTGTAGTTTTGAGGGGAAGGGAATACGAGGGAACTAACAGAACCCTGTTCTTAAAAAGCAGAGACATCACCTTGCCGACAAAGGTCCGTATAGTTAAAGCTATGGTTTTCCCAGTAGTGATGTATGGAAGTGAGAGCTGGACCATCAAGAAGGCTGATCGCCGAAGAATTGATGCTTTTGAATTATGGTGCTGGAGGCGACTCTTGAGAGTCCCATGGACTGCAAGAAGATCAAACCTATCCATTCTGAAGGAAATCAGCCCTGAGCGCTCCCTGGAAGGACAGATCGTGAAGCTGAGGCTCCAATACTTTGGCCACCTCATGAGAAGAGAAGAATCCTTGGGAAAGACCCTGATGTTGGGAAAGATTGAGGGCACTAGGAGAAGGGGACGACAGAGGACGAGATGGTTGGACAGTGTTCTCGAAGCTACGAACATGAGTTTGACCAAACTGCGGGAGGCAGTGCAAGACAGGAGTGCCTGGCGTGCTATGGTCCATGGGGTCACGAAGAGTCGGACACGACTAAACGACTAAACAACAACAGAACCCTCGCCAAGCTACAATTCCTTGGGTTCCTTATTTAGGGCACCACTCTTCCAAGCAGCTCAAGTTGGCAGTGTTAGAAACTCAGGACAGGAAGCCACCGGGGGCCACATGTGACTACTAGGACAGTAATGGAAAACCTGCCAGTAGTTCTAATAGGAAGCCAGCAGTTCTGCTATAAGAGCAAAGGAATAATTGCAGCTTCATAGCAGGGCTGCTTCAAAGCTTTAGGAAAAGCTGGAACACAGTTCAGATGTAACAGCACCTGTACAGCAGGGGGACAGCGGGAAGGAAGAGAGAAGAAATAAAGAAAAGGCGCGTATCTCTTAAACGAGGCTTTGCAAAATCGAAAGAAAGTACGTGCAGATTAAACAACCAGGTCAGAAAAGGAGCCAGTGGCAATTAACCCATCTCAAGGCAGAAAGACAATACTGAGAAACAAATTGCAGGCCTAGGTTAAATCAGTAAGTATAACTCTTGGTGCATAAACAGTATTGCCTGTCCAATTAAATTTCCTTTAATTAGATGTTAGGGAAAACCCCGTTAGTACAACCCCCCAAGAGACCGAGACTTTCTATGACAAAGACGAAGTTCACAGCTATTAAAATTACTCCAAGATGACAAGCTCCTGGGTTCCCTATTGAACTGGGGGAGAGTTGGTTTTTCATGTAAATAAACCTTCTACTCAGCTATTCCCGGGGATCATTTTATTGCGCAATATATATGCAACTGTTTCTTATTTAACAGCTTCATATGTCGCAAGGAAGAGCCATTTTTCAGGCAATAAATCACAATAGTTTGTAGGTGACAAGTGTCATTTTGTGTGCACAGAGACCCGCTAGCAGGCCTCAGAGCTATATAGCTCATAGCTCCATGAATATTAGCCAGCACCTTTTGGCTGGTGGCTATAATATTGTAACTGGAGGATGAGAAAATTTATTTATTGTACCAATGCTACTAAAACATTGCATCTTCAAGAGTCTAACGGCTCTGCTGAACCACAACTAAATATATATACAGTGGTGCCTCGCTGTGTTGTTTAGTCGTTTAGTCGTGTCCGACTCTTCGTGACCCCATGGACCATAGCACGCCAGGCACTCCTGTCTTGCACTGCCTCCCGCAGTTTGGTCAAACTCATGTTCGTAGCTTCGAGAACACTGTCCAACCATCTCGTCCTCTGTCGTCCCCTTCTCCTAGTGCCCTCAATCTTTCCCAACATCAGGGTCTTTTCCAAGGATTCTTCTCTTCTCATGAGGTGGCCAAAGTATTGGAGCCTCAGCTTCACGATCTGTCCTTCCAGGGAGCACTCAGGGCTGATTTCCTTCAGAATGGATAGGTTTGATCTTCTTGCAGTCCATGGGACTCTCAAGAGTCTCCTCCAGCACCATAATTCAAAAGCATCAATTCTTCGGCGATCAGCCTTCTTTATGGTCCAGCTCTCACTTCCATACATCACTACTGGGAAAACCATAGCTTTAACTATACGGACTTTTGTCGGCAAGGTGATGTCTCTGCTTTTTAAGATGCTGTCTAGGTTTGTCATTGCTTTTCTCCCAAGAAGCAGGCGTCTTTTAATTTCGTGACTGCTGTCACCATCTGCAGTGATCAAGGAGCCCAAGAAAGTAAAATCTCTCACTGCACCCATTTCTTCCCCTTCTATTTGCCAGGAGGTGATGGGACCAGTGGCCATGATCTTGGTTTTTTTGATGTTGAGCTTCAGACCATATTTTGCGCTCTCCTCTTTCACCCTCATTAAAAGGTTCTTTAATTCCTCCTCGTTTTCTGCCATCAAGGTTGTGTCATCTGCATATCTGAGGTGAGGTTGTTGATATTTCTTCCGGCAATCTTAATTCCGGCTTGGGATTCATCTAGTCCAGCCTTTCGCATGATGAATTCTGCATATAAGTTAAATAAGCAGGGAGACAATATACAACCTTGTTGTACTCCTTTCCCAATTTTGAGCCAATCAGTTGTTCCATATCCAGTTCTAACTGTAGCTTCTTGTTCCACATAGAGATTTCTCAGGAGACAGATGAGGTGATCAGGCACTCCCATTTCTTTAAGAACTTGCCATAGTTTGCTGTGGTCGACACAGTCAAAGGTGCCTCGCTAGACGAATTTAATTCGTTCCTTGGGTCTTATAACAAAAAATTCGTTTAGCGAATCCCATAGGAACGCATTGAATTTTTTTTATTTATTTTTTTGCCCATAGGAACGCATTAATTGAATTTCAATGCATTCCTATGGGAAACTGCGATTCGCTAGACGAATTTTTCATAAAACGAATTCATCTAGCGAGGCAACCTCTGCTCGAAAAATCCTTTTGTTAAGCGGAAATTTCATTAAGCAAGACATTCGTTAAGCAAGGCACCACTGTATATATATATAATTGTGCCTACTGAGGAACCAGACATGAGCAAGGCAAGTGCTTCCACACACACTGGTGGTGCTAACATTCAGCATTGTCTAACTTCCATCTCACAAGGACTGTTAATAGCACTAAAGGAATACTGTGCAATGGGGAAAAGATGTGGTTTCTGAAGGACTACTCCTTGCAGCCATGCAAAATCACCTATTCCCTTCCTTTGCTTGGGACGGCTGGGTCTGCATGCATTGTTGCCAACACATGAACCATGAACTGTAGCATGAACCATGAGCCTACGTCACTTGGTTCATGCTACAGAAGTGTAAGATGGGCTGCTCTGTTCTCTGGGAAGCTGAGAGAGGTCTTGGCAGAGAAAAGCAAATTTCTTTCACCCTGGAGAAGGTCCAGGAAACTGGATGTTATCCCCATTTGCCTGAGAGCCCCAGAATTCCCTCTGGTCTGGAGGCTGTAGGGGTGAAGACGAAGAGAGGTCGCAGCGATTAGGGCAATGTTTTCCAAACTTAGGGTCTCTAGCTGTTTTTGGACTACAACTCCCATCATCCCAGTATACCTGAAGGAGCGTCTCCACTCCCATTGTTCAGCCGGGACACTAAGGTTCAGCTCCAAGGGCGGCCTGGCAGTTCCCTCACTGCAAGAAGTGAGGTTGCAGGGAATCAGGCAGAGGGCCTTCTTGGTGGTGGCGCCCGCCCTGTGGAATGCCCTCCCATCTGATGTCAAGGAAATAAACAACCACCTGACTTTTAGAAGATATCTGAAGGCAGCCCAGTTTAGGGAAGTTTTTAATGTTTGATGTCTTATCATGTTTTTAATATTCTATTGGGAGCTGCCCAGAGTGATTGGGGAAACCCAGCCAGATGGGTGGGGTACAAATAATATATTATTATTATTATTATTATTATTATTATTATTATTATTATTATTACTACTACTACTACTATCATCATCCCTAGCTAGAAAGACCAACGGTCAGGGATGATGGGATTCGTTGTCCAAAAACAGCCGGAGACACAAGTTTGGGAAACACTGGTTCAGGGTGTGAATGGCAGGCTTTGCAAGGCCGCTTGTGCAAGAAGAAGAAGAGTTTGGATTTGATACCCCACCTTTCACTCCCCTTAAGGAGTCTCAAAGCGGCTAACAATCTCCTTTCCCTTCTTTCCCCACAACAAACACTCTGTGAGGTGAGTGAGGCCGAGAGACTTCAGAGAAGTGTGACTAGCCCAAGGTCACCCAGCAGCTGCATGTGGAGGAGCAGGGAAGCGAACCCGGTTCACCAGATTATGAGTCCACCACTCTTAACCACTACACCACTACACCACGCTGGAAGTATATAAGCATGCTCTCCTAGCCCCCAGCTTCTGTTACACTTGGAGGTATTTAGAAAAACAACTTTGGAGTAGGAGTCAACCACTGGTGGCTCTCGAACCAATTCAGCCCAAGGGATTCTGCGTGGCTCCACAGTTGCCAGCAAATTGGAACACACAATTTGTTGAGAAAGCGGCTTCTATGGCAACAGGATTTTCACAGATGGGATTGAACGACTGGCCTAGTATTCTTCAGTCATTTCTCACAGTGGCTTTCCTCGAAAGGTAGTTCCCAACCAGGCTTTACAGTGCCTACGAAAATATTAATATTTGGGATGCAACTGAAGCCATTTCTGATATGCGCATGCATAACCTTGACTTGCATAACCAGCGATTTATAATACCTAGAACAAAATCTTTTGAGATGCCCATCCCTATTAGTTAATTGCTTGTAAAAAAAAGAGAAAATTCCTCCAGGTGCCGTTTAAGCACTCTGCTTAGTTTCAATGTCAAAACTTTCTTTGTAAATACCAAGGTAAGCTTACTAAACTCGTCCTAAGAAACCCTACACTCTTTCCCTCCTCAATTCCAAACTGCAAAACAAAGCAAAGATTTAAGATTTTGTTTGAATTGGTGTTAAATCGCAGCCAAGGATCCAAAGAAACCCTTTCAGCGCTGAACTACGACTCAGATGAAAATACAGTATTAACAAAGCCCAAGAATTTCAACCCAATATTTCAGGCTCCCTAAACGAGAGCATTTAAATGAAACTCATTCATTTCCAAACTAATAATTTGTACTTTTAAAAATAAATAAATTAAAAACCCATTAATTTTAGTAACATTTTGAGACTGACTGTAGTCATACAAATAAACTCCCTTATAAGCACAACTAGACTTAACCCCCCCCCCAAAAAAAACCTCATGAAACTGGAGGGCAGACAGCACAAGACCAGAACTGGATACAATGCAAATCTATTTATCAAATGATCGATAATAGATCAGTTGACAAACTGCTCAACACTTTTAGCACCATTTCTGTTTGTCCCCCACCTGCCCCCCCAATAATCTATGTAGACTCATGATCAGAAATAATAAGATTTCACGTGGCTTATTTCACAAGACCACCCCCCTAAATATTCACCAAGCAGATAACCATTTCAGACAGACCCAATTCAACTCAGCGCTGTGGCGCCACGAAAAGTGTTACGAAAGAACTCGGCGATGCCGCAATTTCTGTATGCCTAAGGCCTCTGAGTCAACACCACCAGGCATTCTTAACTTTCTTTTTGCGAGAAGAATTCCAGGTATCAAGCTTGAGAAAAGCCGCTTTCCAAGAACTGGGAGACTTGCTGCCCCCTTTAGCGTACAGCACAGAAAACAAGCCCCAAAGTAAGGATGACTTATTAGTGCTGCAAATATTTTTCGGGAGCTGGAAAGGGCAGTGGGATGTATACAGTCAGACCGTGACAACCACAAGCTTTTTCCAGACGGATTTTTTAAAAAAGGAACGCATAGCTTGCTTCTAATTTTTCATTTATTAGTAGCTCTCACAGAACCCAAAGCACAGCTTTTAACATCCCTGGAACACGGACCAGTAAGCAATGAGGTAGCAGCAGCAGCAGCAATGTCACCTTGAGCCTAATGACCCATAGGCGTAATATCGCCTACAAAAGCAGCTGCTTTTATTTTAACAGCTACAGGGGGGAAATGGGGTGTTAAAAAGGGCCCTGGCCTAGTTGAACTATGAGCTACGAGCAGTACAGCTATAGACAGATAATCTGGTGCGGTGGCTGCATGGGCAAAATCTAGGTCCAAATCCCAAAATGAAACCCTGGCTTAAACTGGGAGGAGAGCTGTTTAAAGTGGTTTATAACAGAGCTTTATATGCCTGTTGTCTTTGTCCATGGAGTTTTCTTGGCAGGGATACTGGAGTGGCTTGCCAGTTCCTTCTCCAGGTGGATCACGTTTAGTCAAAACTCTCCACTATGACCTGTCCATCTTGGGTGGCCCTGCACGGCATAGCTCATAGCTTCTCTGAGTTATTCAAGCCCCTTCGCCACGACGAGGCATTGACCCATGGACTGCAAGAAGATCAAACCTATCCATTCTTAAGGAAATCAGCCCTGAGTGCTCCCTGGAAGGACAGATCGTGAAGCTGAGGCTCCAATACTTTGGCCACCTCATGAGAAGAGAAGAATCCTTGGAAAAGACCCTGATGTTGGGAAAGATTGAGGGCACTAGGAGAAGGGGACGGCAGAGGACGAGATGGTTGGACAGTGTTCTCGAAGCTACGAACATGAGTCTGACCAAACTGCGGGAGGCAGTGCAAGACAGGAGTGCCTGGCGTGCTCTGGTCCATGGGGTCACGAAGAGTTGGACACGACTAAACGACTAAACAACAACATAACAGAGCTGTAACTTTATGGCCTTGATGTGGCTCCACAGTTAATGCAGCCAACCGGAATACAACCAGAATAAATAACTTTAGTGTTCGCAAACAGCAGCAGCAAGACTAAACAAGTGCAGAGCCTGGTTTTGGAGCAAAATGCAGGTGGGGAATAGGAAACATCAGTTTTCGTATACCTGACTAATAACCACCTACACTGATGGACGTTAGTCAAGTTGACCAGACGTTAAGCTAATCATTACACATAAAGCTCTTAAAAACTGTGTAACATTCCTAAGTAGTTCATCACTTGAAAGTTCTCCCCCCCAGCCTTAGGTCATTTGACTCACCCACTTCCCACACTTCCACCCATCGCTGAGAAAACTTTCCAGATTAGCTCATATGCCTATAGGGATGAAAAAAAGCATACTCTCCTGGCTACTTGGCCCAGAATGCCTTGCTCTGAGGAAGGAATCCATTGGCCCTTTATCTCGAGAGTGGACAGGAGAGAGCAGCGTGAGAAACTGATATGAAAGCAAGGAGCCAAACGACACCTTAAACCAAGGTTATGGGCGCAACAACGGAATGCCTAGGTACACTTTTTTTCTATGCCAAGAATGCACAGCTGAAAAATGAATGAACTGCAGCTAAAATATTATGTTCATTTTTCACAGGGTCTAGTCCTTCCCCTGTCCACCCGTCCACCCCAATATTCTCAAGAGGGTCTCTTCTCCAGTCTTCGGAGAGTGGCTGGAAGTGGGGAGGCAGAAAAAGGTCCTCCTTTCCTTCCACTCTGCAGTTTAAATCGGAAATCTTTGCTGCAGTGCTGCACCCAGACCTCAGAAACGGCTCACGCTGATGGCATTCCCTACATGCGCCTACAACAACGGGAGTTTCGAAGGCTGGCTGTGGCAGAACAAAAGAAAGCAGGGGTTCGGAGAGAGAGGAGGAGAAGGAATGTGGGGAGGTGGCAGGTCTCTTTAGCAGATGAGTTCAGGGCTGGGGAAACTGTGGCCTTCCAGTTGCTGGGCCAGCTGCCATCAGCTCCAACCAACTCAGCCAATGGCAGTGGATGATGGGAGCTCAAGACCAGCAACATCCAGAGGACCATAAATTTTCTGTTTCTACATATCTGATACCCTTTTGCAACTTGATTGCATCAGGATTCAACAAACTCAACTGCAATATATTTGAATGTTGAACATGTAAGTGTATGTCTAGGGACAATCGATAAAACAAACATGATTAGCTGTACTGCTGGATAAGTGTTTACTTGTTATTTGTTTAAATAGCAATATATATACATATATATACATATATATATATACATACACATTATATATATATATATATATATATATATATATATATATATATAGTGTGTGTGTGTGTGTGTTTTAAAAACAAACAAACAAAATTGCAAAATAAAAAAATACATTTTTAAAATGCCAAGCCTGTAAAATACGAAGTCTTGTATTATTGTAAAATACAGTGTCTTGTATTTTTGAGACTTCAGTGAATAAAAAATCCAGTGTTTTCTTCCATCTTAGATTTGTAAAACAGTCGTTATAAATGTACTTCTGTTCATCACTGTTAAACTATATCTATCTTCCGCCTTTCGGGATCGACTCGAAATAGTTGAATTCTACAATTAAACCCCTTGAAAATAAGCAATAAAAAACAACAACAGTTGGACATAGCAATGGATAGGAATAAATAAAGTGTAGATAGATGATAGAGATAGATGATAGATAGATGATAGATAGATAGATAGATAGATAGATAGATGATAGATAGATAGATATAGAGAAAATATATATGTCTTCAGGGTCCTTTTAAAAGTCACTAGTGAGAGAGCCACACATACTTCACGTCAGATCATTCCCCACAGACATGGGTCACCACTGAAAAGCCAAGTCCTTGGTTACTGTCATAGCCTAGCCTCTCTTACTGATAGCTAGAGAGCAAGGCTCCCAAGGTTTACTGTAAAACTCAGGAAGGCTCATAAAAATGCAGGTGGTACTTTTAAGTAGGATGGTCCCTTTTGAGGTCTTTAAGCCAGCATTTTAGATTGAGCCTGGAGATCAGTACAGAATGGAGGTGTGAAATGATTGCTTGGTTCCAAGAGTATCCTTGCTGCTGCATTCCATATCTCATCCACACAGAGCTCTCATTGCTGAGCCCTAAAGGATGTGTGCATATCTAAATGAATTATGAAATGGTCTAATTCGGCAATAGCTAATGGACAGTTAGAGCCTACTAAGAAGCCAATGCAGATAGAAACACATTAAGGATTTATCAGTTCAGCAAGCCAAGGTGGATATTCAAGATAGGATAGCCTCTCGTACATTTTTTATCTGGTTACTCCCATTCCATGTTCATCGTAGACATTGGCAACAGTAGAGGGCAAAATGTCCCTGCAAGGATGACTGTAGAGTTTAAATATGAACAGCACCAAAATAATCCAGTTGGTGCAGGTATTAGCTTTCAGAACTATATTCAGTACCACTTAGCAGCTCTTGATATTTCTAATAACAGATAGACAACCTGTGAATAATAATAATAATAATAATAATAATAATAATAATAATAATAATAATAATTTATACCCCACCCATCTGGCCGGGTTCCTCCAACCACTCTGGGCGGCTTCCAACAAAACATTAAAATGTGAATGGTATTTCTGGAATTAAAGGAAACCAGGATGCCAAGTTATTATACGTACACTATCTATAACAAACAATGGGTTTGTTACCTGCTTCCCTGCTGGAAGATATGACAGCAGGTTACTATAGTTTTAAGGGAGCGAAGAGGAAAGGGAGAGATGCTGTTCTCCACCTATCAAAAGTTGACATGAATGAGATCACTCGTCCTAGTAGTCTTGAGTCTCTGTTCACCAGGTAGACTTGCTCCCTGCAGCAGGGAAGAGTAACTACAGAATAGGGCATGTTAATTGAACATATGATATTCGGTGCTATGGAGCGCCCAATATTTTGGGCTCTCCTATCATCCAAGTTGAAGGGACGCAGGTGGTGCTGTGGGTTAAACCACAGAGCCTAGGGCTTGCCGATCAGAAGGTTGGCGGTTCGAATCCCCGCGACGGGGTGAGCTCCCGTTGCTTGGTCCCAGCTCCTGCCAACCTAGCAGTTCAAAAGCAAGTCAAAGTGCAAGTAGATAAATAGGGACCACTACAGCAGGAAGGTAAACGCCGTTTCCGTTTGTTTCTCTGGTTCGCCAGAACAGTTTTGTCATGCTGGCCACATGACCTGGACGCTGTACGCCGGCTCCCTCGGCTAATAACGCGAGATGAGCGCCGCAACCCCAAAGTCGGTCACAAGTGGACCTCATGGTCAGGGGTCCCTTTACCTTTATCATCCAAGTTGCAAAAATATCAAAAAGGGTAGTTTACAAATCTTGTTTAAGCTATGCCACACTCACACATAAACCCTCAACACATTTAAGATCTCTTTTCAAGTTGCATTACAAACCCTTGCTATTGTTTAGGGTTGAAATCCCCAAAGGGATAGTTATAATAAAGAAGAGTGGGGAACCTGTGGCCTTCTATATGTTGCTGGAATACAAGTCCCATCATCCTTGAACATTGGGCATGGCTGCTAAGGGTCATTGGAGTTCGAATCCAACCATATCTGAAAGGTCACAGATTATCTACGATTGTTATAAAATAATGATTTATCCATTGTTTCAGATTTAAGTGCCTCTGCACTTTAAGAAAACCATGAATGAACGAATGAACGAACGAATGAATGAATGAATTTCACAGGTTACTATAAAACGATTTTCTAATACAGTCCTTCCCAACCTGGTGCCCTCCAGATGTTCTGAAAGACAACTGGTCTCCATGATCAAGGATGATGCAGTACACCAAAACATCTGGAAGACACTAAGTTCATGAAGATTCCTTACAGAAACCAATGTTCACCTAACCTTTGCAGCTGTCCCGTGCTGTTGAAAAGAATAATCTTAGCAGTTGCCCCACAAACACTCGCTGTATTTTCACCACCCATCACAACTTTTATAAAATATCGCTCTTTCAGAAAGACAGACCTGCTACTTGTTTTATTTATTTAAAAAGTCCACTTCTTTCAACTACCATTGTAACGAAGTTGTGTTTTGTTTTTAAATATGTTTTTATTGAAAATTGTAATGGAGTTTGGATCAGCAAGGTTAACAAGGAATTCTTAATGCTTCATTCTTAGTTGAAAGCATAAAGACACAGCAGTAGAGCAAGAAGGAGCCAGGCCTCATCTTATCAAGAATGACTTTCATTCCACTCCAATGTCTGCAGGGTTTAAATGACCCCACCAGATTTCTATCGCCACTGCCATTATGTCTCATTAATATACTAAAGGCAGTTTCTCTACCAGGCACAATAAAAAACACCCACTTAAAGCCCATTCTAGTCTCCAAATGTTATGGTCAATGTGGAGCTCTGTTTCATAATCAAACCCACTATCAGCTCAGAAAGGGCATGTTTACGAATCCTGGAAATATTTCCACCCCCTGGAACATGTTCATGCAAGTCTTAAAACTACCACGTATGCTACCACAGCAACAGCTGCTGCTGAACTAATTCTGTGCTTCTGTGTGTATATTTTAAAGGAGATTTCAGTGGTAAAGATGAGAACAAATATTACCGTAACTGTTTCCTGACATGCGGTTAATGCCCAATGAACTTTTTTTAAAAAAGAAGAAGAAATGTAATAGCTCTAGCCTTATTGAGATATTAAGCTTCCCACATAAGGATATAGCAAGTAAGATTAGACTACAAGGGATCTCAGCGAAGTTTCTGTAATTTCAAGTGGTGGCAACAATGGGAGTGCCAGATTCGTTCCACACAGCTCCGACCTCGCTGACACCTCTTGCCTTACCATGCCATGCTGAAGCATGGACTCTGCCTTGCCAGAGCCAGCGCTTTACCCACAAACCCACTGCCACCACAGCCAAACTCTGGCCACAACATCACAGTCAGACAGTGGGCTTCACCGAACAGCTAAGCAACTGCCATATTTTTAATGGCTTCTGTTAATGATAATAGTATTTACTTTTCTGCACTGTCTTCTCACCTCTCTCCCTATTGACGTACATAAGGCTGGCCCCCGTCTCGAGCATCTGGACAGGAGCACCTCCCATTGGACACCTTTACCAGGGTACCCTACTTTCTTTGAGGTGGAAGGGGTTCCTAACCCCACCTCCTCTGCCTTGACTAAGGATCCAACCCACTGCCTTAGCTGCCAACCAGTTGTGACAATTGCTACGAGGTAACCGAAACCCCTGGGCAGGCCCAATTTGACTGCAGGGGGAATTCCCGCCTGGCCCCAAATACGGTGACCAAGTATTTCCATGGCAAGGTCTAAGCATGACCTGCTAGCTCACCTTTGGGCAAGGTAGACTACACTGTAAAGCAGTGGTGGCCAAACTTGGCCCTCCAGATGTTTTGGGACTACAACTCCCATCATCCCTAGCTAAGGGACCCAGTGGTCAGGGATGATGGGAATTGTAGTCCCCAAACATCTGGAGGGCCGAGTTTGGCCACCACTGCTGTAAAGGATGGGAGATCCAGCTCTGACAGAGATGTAAGGTCCAGACACAGCCCCGTTAAATGTCCACACTGAAAACATGGGGTCTGGTTCCCAAGCCATGCCCACTGCCCCCTTCCCCCAGGACTGGCTGGTGCCAAGATTGGCCACAGTAACCCCTGTGGCTGAAGAAGGAAATGGCATCCTTTGCAGGTCACATCAGGCGCAAAAGGTTTTCCTGGCTTGGCGGCGAGCCATACAAACGCCGCTCCCTGAGAACGGTGAGCAGAACTTTCTATCATGGAATCTTTTTCACAAGCTTCAGGCGCAACCCCTGATTTCATGGGAGATAAAACGGTATAACCTGTTTCAGGCCCACTGTAATTACAGAGAACAAGAACAGCAATGCCTGTTATTTAAGATGCCCAACAACCTTTGACTGTAATTGTTATTTTCAACAGTTATTTACGTCGTAAAACAGTAAGTATTGAATCTGTACTTTTCCACACCTGGTCTGTAGCCCAGAACATCATGGTGGTTTTTTTTTGAAGGCTCAGTAAAACAATGGCATAATTACGCTGGAGACTTTAATTGCAATTAAGAAAGGTAAAATTCTAAACTTTAGGACAGGCATCCCCAAACTGCGGCCCTCCAGATGTTTTGGCCTACAACTCCCATGATCCCTAGCTAAGAGGACCAGTGGTCAGGGATTATGGGAATTGTAGTCCAAAACATCTGGAGGCCGAAGTTTGGGGATGCCTGCTTTAGGGAAACTTTCATAGCAATCTGGTTTCTCCGCACCTCTTAACATATGAAAGACCACATCATCTAGAGCTCAAAGACACTTGACTTTTCAGAGGCATGTTGTATATTTCCTGATGTGGGTTTTCCTCATTTTCTTTTTACCATGCCATTCATTGATTCCCCCCAGCTTTTATTGATTTCATGACCTTGGTGGGCTTTGCAGTTGCAGTTATGTGTTGTTGCTTATGTTTGCTGCTCTTTTGTTTCTTTAGTTCATTCGTGCAACAAGCATTGGTTTAATTATTTAAAGCGGCTAACTACTTTAATTTTGGGGGAAGATAATGCTGGTTATACATTTTCAAAATGTGAAAATTTTTAAACACAAAGAGGAAGAGGAAGTAGATCCATGTAAAATGGGTGTGTTGTTGTTTTTGAATGGAAGAAACGAAAAATTCAAAAGGAAACTCAGCAAAAAAATTAAAATGTTACAGAAAGAGAAATAAGCACTGCAGGTATCACCGTTGGTAGTAGGTTTTTTTTTGTTTTGGGGTTTTTTTTTTCTTTAAGTATGAGGATTAATATGACCACTAGTACAAGTAGTTTTGTATGAGGACAAATTAATAGGAAGGTCGCCAGAAGAAGGCAACAGAGAAATTTCAGAAAGAAGAGGCACAGAAAGCAAATAACGAGCAGAGTAGCAGAAATATAGCGGAATGAACAGCAGGTTATAAATTGGGGGGGGGGGGGCTGAGCTAAAACTTCATGCATTAGCAGGAAAGAAGCAGTACAATGATGGAACTAAGAATTGCCTAAAAAGAGGCAGAGTTTGAGAAGAAATGCGGGGATGGCAAACCACAGCAACAAGAATATTAGCAGGATAATACCCTTCTAGTTCTGTGAGACAGAAGGAATGGGGAGCTTGTTGCAGCAGGAGAGGGAGACACCCGAGACTCTTCACCAGCATGACTCATCTCTGCTTCTTGGCCCCCCTCGCCCCACTCACAGGCTCCGGCTTCTGCCTCCGATTCTAGACTTCTCTCTGCCACAACTCCTCCTGCTCACTAAATCCTGTTACCTCTTCAGCTTCCGGCATGTCCTCCCCCCAGCCTTCTCCCTCTGGCCACTCATCATTGTCCCTCCTTCCCACCACCCCACTCCTCTGCATCCAACCGGTCCATGACACACACACACCCAGCTGCTACCAGTCACTGTACTGGCACAATACTACGCTAGATGGACCAATGGTCTGATTCAGTATGTGGCAGCTTCCTGTACAGTGGAACCTCATGTTATGTACTATCCTCCTTGTGAACGCTTCGGGTAATGAGCTCCGCTAACCCAGAAGTAGATACTCCCGGTTGCGAACTTTGCCCTGGGATGCGAGCAGAAGTCATGTGCTGGCGGCAGCGGGAGGCCCCATTAGCGAAAGCACGCCTCATGTTAAGAACTGTTTTGGCTTAAGAACAGACCTCCGGAACGAATTAAGTTCATGGCTAGAGGTACCACTGTATTTCCCTTCCTCACTCCCACCCCCAAGCAATCCAAGCAGGACACTCCAAAGTGCCATTTGTTTTAATGGAATAGATTTAGCATGTGGTTACCTCTCCCACAGCCATCGTTAAGGATTAAATGTGCTTGCAAAATAGAGGAAGTAATGCATAGGTCTCCATTCTGCTTTTACGAACGTTGAGCCACATCTTAAAAGATGTTTAACTCGAGTGTATTGTTCAAAGAGCAGTCATGCTGTATTCTGCAGTGAATTCGGCGGGGAAGTTACACTGTGATCTTATCTCAAGTTTGGGAAAATAGCTGTACGACTTGTTTGCTTCTAATTTTCTTCCTTCTGGTTAAATTCATCCCAGTAAGCGCTCCTGTTCCAAATATTTATTTTGAAATCTGAACCATCTCTTATTATTCATTATTTGGCATATATCCATCAAGGCCTTTGCCTGTACAGCAGTTATTGGTTCTGCAGAAATGCTTGTTCTTGTCATTTCGGCACCTGTTTCTGAATTTTAAAAATGTGTGTGTGTCCCCCCCCCAAAAAAAAACCACATAGAAAGAATCAAGGGGAATCTACTTAGTTTATAAAAACAGATTATTGGGGTCTTGCAGATTCAACTTAAATAGATCACCATGTTTCAAGTGCTTTTGACTTACACAGTGCGAATAAATCAGTGCGCAAGAAAAACAACGAATGAATCAAAGCTTCCAAGTTAGAAGGCAGATTTATATGATTTTCCCAGCTTGCGTACTTTCTAATCAGCAAGGCTGCCTTGGCTCTGGATACTTCAGGAGGGTGTATCTGCCAAATAGTTTGTTTTGCTGGCCTCGGAAAAACAGATTCATGAATTATATAAAACCCATTATGTTTTAGCAAAAATCCCTATCCCTATTGCTGTGGTCATTAAATTTATCTGGCTCTCACTACAGCATGGCTCAAGAAATTTCACTGCCAGTATTAAGAATGTAGCTGCAAAGTACATTTATTTTAAAAGCAAGGCAATCTTCATTAGAGGCTATTTCCCCACCACCACCCATTTCATATGCTGAAGAGAGAGAGGTGGAAGAAGGTGCACAGTTATTGTTCAACTTGTAGGCTACTTCTTGCAATTCCCAGAAATGGGATTCCATAAACAGCATTTTACACTGCTATTTAGCGTATGGGCATAACATTAAGACGCAGGTATAACAGGGGGACGCGGGTGGCGCTATGGGTTAAACCACAGAGCCTAGGTAGGGCTTGCTGATCGGAAGGTCGGCGGTTCAAATCCCCACAACGGGGTGAGCTCCCGTTGCTCGGTCCCAGCCCCTGCCAACCTAGCAGTTCGAAAGCACGTCAAAGTGCAAGTAGATAAATAGGGACCGCTACAGCGGGAAGGTATATGGCGTTTCCGTGCGCCACCAGAAGTGGCTTAGTCATGCTGGCTACATGACCTGGAAGCTGTACGCCGGCTCCCTCGGCCAATAACGCGAGAAGAGCGCCGCAACCCCAGAGTCGGTCAGGGGTCCCTTTACCTTTATAACATTAAGAACAGGGAGACAGAAGTTAAAAAGAAGACTAGCGCAAGAGGTTGGATACAAGGGGTTGTATATCACACTACTGACTCACTGAAATTAATGGACATTGATTTCAGTGGCTCTATTCCAAATACGTCATAGCTAGATGCAACGGAAGATCTGTTTTAGAGAGGTGATAGCTGAATGGCGTTTTTAAACAACTTAGATTTCCCTGTATGGGGTGTTAGGGAAAGGGTGGAGGGTAAGTCATTCTACTTCAGGGGTAGTTTGTCCACCTTTGGGCTCCACCCTGCACTCAGCTCTCACCAGTGGCTCCTAGAAGCTCTTAGCCTGCAAGAATGGGCACAACTCAGAAAACAGCTTCAACTTGCCGGATAAACCAGGTGAGGGTAGCTGATGGGTCTCAAACCCTCTGTGGGTTAGGAACTTTGCCCCTGCATATGACAAGTTCTGATTCCAACAGTCAAGGAGGTGGTTTCTGCACACGCTGTAGAGGGAAGTGAGGGCCAGATGGGGTTCATCAACCTGAGAAGGCATGTCATCTAAGACAGGCATCCCCAAACTGCGGCCCTCCAGATGTTTTGGCCTACAACTCCCATGATCCCTAGCTAACAGGACCAGTGGTCGGGGAAGATGGGAATTCTAGTCCAAAACATCTGGAGGACCGAAGTTTGGGGGTGCCTGATGTAGGAGAAGGAAAACTCTGATACTAAATCTCCACTGCCTTGCGGGATATCTTCAGGAGAAGAAAAGGCTAAGGAGAAAATCCTGCACAAATCCAGAGTGTAGCCCCTATGATGGTGGGATGGTGCCTTGTATGCCTCCTTCCAGCAAGTCAAGCTGGCGCCAAGCATATTGCTTTCCTTTCCTTTAGACCACATAAGGGAGGCCAAGGGGGGTTATGGTGTTTGGGCGGCCCAAGACCTCCATCTTCACTGCCCTGGCTTGTGCCCCAGGAAGGTCACCTTGGTGCTGCTAACACAGCGGTCTGACTTCACCCCTGGAGGCGCACTCCATTGTCTCTCAAGACTGATGGGTGCAGCGGCAAGAAGATTTCTCTGTGATCAGATTTTCGATAGTACTGCTTACCTGAACAAGATTAGTCGAAAAGGTAAGCAAAGAGCTTATCTGCCAACTGACAGAGAGGGGAAGAGAGGGAGCAGTAGAAAGTATGTCTTCATCAAGCTGGGAAACCCTGACTCTATGATTAGCTCAGCTCAGGTACGGAAAGAGGGTTTTTATGCCACCCAGTGTGCAAGCAGGAGCTTGACATCTGAAATGGAGGACGGAGAAACTGGAACCTAAACTGGACGCAATATCAGAAGGTCAGGCCGTCAGCCCTGGCCAGTCCAGGAGTATCACACAGACCGATGTTACACACCACTGCCTTCATCCTCATCTGAAGACGGTTCTGAGGCCTAAATACACAGTCCATGATAGCGCCCACCTCAGGCAAGGAGGTTCCTAGCAGTACCATTTTATGGGCACAATATATGTCAGGTATTAGTTACCTGAAGGTGGGGAAACAGTTCTAAAATGGGCATGAACACTTTTGGGTTACAATCCTACCCTCAGTCGTGTGTCACTCTTAGGATTCCCCTCTCTGCCTGCCTCCTAGTGTTTTCGGCATGCTATTTTACAGAGTGGGTAAAACAGCCTGTGTAGAGAAAAATGCAACGAATTAAAGAGCAGTCGTCCATTTGTACAGATCTATAGCTACAGTACAATAGTAGGCAGACGAAGCCTGTTTTTCTTGGAAGGGTGAAAAAGAGACAGTGTTTTCTTTCATGTTTAACGGCGGACATCCTACAGTCTAAGGGGCATGTACACAACCTCAAGCAGCACCCTGTTCATTCTGTCACTCACTGCCTTTGTTATGGAGAAAACAAAAAGAAGATAGCAACATACTCTAAATCAGTATTTCCCAAACTTGGGCATCTATCTGTTTTTGGACTACAACTCCCATCATCCTTAGCTAGCAAGACCAGTGGTCAAGGGATGATGGGAACTGTAGTCCAAAAGCAGCCGGAGACACAAGTTCGAGAAACGCTACTCTAAAGGTTCAAAACGAACATACCCACTGGAAAGAAAACGTCAAGATGTTTGCAAGACCAGTTTCTAAGTCTATCCCAGTTTAGGTAGCATTTTCTCACTGAAGCGTTGTTATAGTATCCACAAGAATATTTACGGGAACAGAGAAGCGGTCTATTATGATGCAGGGAACTTAATAGAAAAAGACATGGCCCTTCCTGTCCTACAGCATCTAGACTGTCTCTCAGTGCCAGAACACCCAAGATGCCCTTTCACTTCTCCTTGCCTCTAGCACAATTTTAACACGTAAACACATCTACTGTGCATACACAAACTCTTTTTTTAACTTTAAACAGAAATGCAGGAAGTTAAGAGTTGCTGAGTTCTGACTCTTTTTCTAAGGTGGGGCATTGTCTATTTTTTTAAGTATGCACACTGTGTTCCCATCATTTTCAAGAATATCACATGAAGGTCATGTTTTCTTTTGTCTACCCACCATAAACTTACAAAAGAATGCGCACAGGCTGACATAAACACACAATGCTTTCCTAGGGAACAGTTTATTCAGATTAAAATCCAATTCAATCTGGAATTAATTGTTCCAGCCCTATACGACATATCTATATGCATGTACGATATATCTATATGGACAAGGAGCTTCTTACTGGCAGCATGCAACCAGTTCAGCAAGGCATGAGTTATGATTCCTTTAAACAGAAAAGTGGGCTGTTTAGTTTCTGAACATGCTACTGATGGTCAATGCCTTTGCATGGCTGCTCCTCCTTCTAACCAGTGAAAGGCAAGCCATGGTGAGGAAGAAGTCCCAAGTTTGCTTCTGGCGTAATTCGAAAGGTTATTGAAGGCTTAGAGGGTACGTGATGCCCTTAAAAGCCCCATTTTAGAGACTCCTGCTTTTTACTTGTGTTGTCACTACTGTCTTGAGCCAACTGGTTATTCCCAAGTAAGTTATACTCAACAATAGACCCAGCAAAATTAATCAATTTACTCTGACTATGACTAACATTGGATATGACTCAGTATTTTTATGGTTGCCTGGCTAGGCTTTTTTCGCCTTAATTTTGGGGGTATTTATTTTTTTATTTTTTTTACTGCTGCTTCTGGTTCCACCCCTCCCTCCTCAGGGATTGTTTAACACAGGGGTGTCAAACTCAAATTCATCGGGGGCCGCATCAGCAGTTTGGTCACCCTCAAAGGGCCGGTTGTATCTGTAGGACTATGTGTCCACTCTTTATTATCATAAATTATTGTCACTGCATTCAATTATTACTGTTTTTTGTAATAATGTAAGTAATAACTAGCAGAAACATAGTCAGAATAATGGCAAGTAGATATTCAAATGTACAATTATTGTACAATTTATTGAAAAATGATTTTTGGTAACTGTACTGGGTGGTGGAGGCTCGCTAGGGTTTCATGCAGGACCTTTGCAGAGCTACTAGTACCTGGAGATGCTGGGGTCCTTCTGCATGCAGGACAGATGTTCTGCCAGTGAGCCACCACCCTTCACCAAAGGGACTGGCTGAGGTTGACTCACTGGAGCTGCTATCCTGGTTCCAAGGTTTAAGGGACAGAAGTATAAAGCAGCATCCTATGTTTCTGAGGAGGGGGAGGGGGAGGGGAGGGAGGAAGGAAGGAAGGAAGAAAAGAGGGAGTGGAAGGGAGAGAGGAAGGAAGGAAAGAGGGGAGAGAAAGAAGAGTAGGAAATAAGGAAGGGAATAAAGAAGGAAAGAAAAAGAAAGAGGGAGAGAGAAGGAAGGAAGTAGAGGGAAAGAAAGAATAAAAATGAGGGAATGGAAGAAAGATGGGAAGGACAGAAGGAAGAAAGGAAGGTAGAAAGAAAGAAAGAAAGAAAGAAAGAAAGAAAGAAAGAAAAGAGGGAGCAGGAGGGAGAGAGGAAGGAAAGAGGTGAGAGAAAGAAGAGTAGGAAAGAAGGAATAAAGAAGGAAAGAAAAAGAAAGAGGGAGAGAAGACAGAGATAAAGAAGGAAGGAAGGAGAGGGAAAGAAAGAATAAGAACGAGAGAGAGGAAGAAAGAAAGGGAAGGGGGGGCGCCACCTTGATTCAGCACCAGAAAAGAGCGCGAAGGGACCCAGGGGCAAAAAGCATTTCCTGTGCAGCGTGAGGCAGCGGGTGTCCGTTTTAGGAGAAGTGCGTAAAGCCTCAGAGTTGCACGTTCGTGAGGCTGAGCTGCTGCTGAGCTCACGTTCATGAGGTTGAGCCGCGGCAGGAGGAGGAGGAGGTGAGAGGTGAGGCAAGAGGAGGAGGAGGAGGCGGCTTGCTGGGTCAGTGCCCGGCAACGCTGTGCGGAGAGTCCCGAGCCTCTGGGACGCAGCAGTGCTCTGTAGCACTTTGAATCCTCCTCCTCCTCCACGGAGTGCTGCTGGGTGCTTTGTCTGTGCTTCAGCAGCAGCAGCCGTTTCCAGGCACCGAGCCGTGGCAGGAGGAGGAGGAGGATTCAAAGTGCTACAGAGCACTTCTGCGTCGCAGAGGCTCGGGACTCTCCGTGCGGCGCTGCTCCGGCCGCCTTTCTACACACACACACCCCGGCCCCAGCTGTTTGTCGGCACTTTGTCGGCGCGACGCTTCAGCAGCAAGGTCCCGCTGCTGGGTCCCGCTGGCTGGGGTGCTCGGCGGGCCACATGACGAGGTCTGGCGGGCCGGATTTGGCCCCCGGGCCTTGTGTTTGACACCCGTGGTTTAACATATAAAAAGCAAGCATCTTTCTCTACGGATATTTATCTCCAGACCGTCTAGACAGCTTACTACAACTAAAGTCAGTTAACTATACACAGTAATATTCCATTAAAAAAGAGAGAGAGCAGTACGACAAAATAGAAGCAGGCTCAGAAGATAAAGTATTTGCTAGGTAAAACAAAGGATGCACACACACACACACACACACACACACACACACAATGGGTATAACATTAAGAACTTGAAGGTAAAAGAAGATTAGCATGAGGGGTTGGATACAAGCTGTTGCAGATCCAAGCCGTACTCAGAGGAGACTCACTGAAATTAAGGGACGTTGATTTCAATCGCTCTACTCTAAGTATGTCTGGGCTAGGCGCAACCGAAGATCTGTGAGAGAGAGATGATAGCTGAATGGCATTTTTTAATGACTTAAGATTTCCCTGTACGTTTTACCATCCAGCGGAACATGGTCAAACAAACCACTTGGACCACAGAATTTGGGACTTTTGGGATGATCACTGAAAAGATGGGGTTTTGATGGGGTTGATGTTCCCCATCAACCAAACGACTCTCCTGGCAAATATGCACTTGAGATTCAGCTATGCCCTCCAGGACTTTAGAACTGTCAGCACCTTGGACAGCAACTCCCCCCAAAATAGGGGGGTTCAAAGAAAGCACAAGGTATTTGAGGGTGGCACATGCCTCTTTCTTGATGTGTGGCACATGTCCGACACATGTGTAAGCGTCATGTAGGCCAAGGGTTGTCAACCTGGTCCCTTTCAGGATTCTAGGTGGGCAGTAGGGGTTTCTACGGCACAAGCTGAATGCTCCTTCCATTAAGCACTGGTGGGCGGTAAGGACATTTTACCATCAAGAAAGATGCATTAGTGGGCGGTAGGTATAAAAAGGTAGACTACCCCTGGTGTAGGCAAAAGCATTTGCACCATCACTATTAAAGTGCACTGCAGGGTATTTGTTTTGACACGAGTATGTCAATGAACTCATTGGCATGCATGGCAGGTTGTGCTGTGCCACCCCTGCCGACAGGAATATCCTTCAGCAGACGGATGGCACAGCCATTACAGAAACTTGTGGACACAAGGTGAATCAGTGGCCAATATTGGGGAAAGCTCTCCACCTACCCTAAGCACATAGCCCAGTGGCATGTTGTTGGGTTCACCAGATTCTTCTGGCGCAATCTACTCTACTAACATTATTGCAAGTACTCAAGGTGCTGATACACAAAAGAGGTGCTTTTTTCCTCCCAACCCACTGATGCACTGTAGCAACTCAGCAGGAAAAAGCAATTCTACTTAGGAATTCGCATTGCACTGCAGCTCCATCTAAACTAAACTAAAATCAAGAGTTCATGGTTAAAGTATGCCCCAAATGGCAAGTTCTGTCTTATAGTATCAAAATTTAGGCAGCATTATACATGGCTGGCCTTCAAGAAGCACAAGTTTCTGTTGAATGATAAAAGGACTCCTTTGTAGCTGACAAGATGATGAATGAACACACACAGCCATGCAAGGTTACACTACCCACGCCTCAACAGCATTTCCTTCCTAGGCATGCATTAAATTAAAAGCCAGACCAACAAGTAAATGGTACCCATCTTTTATCGCGTGAAAATGCAAAATTGGAAGCATCCAAATGACAAAATAGCTCCATGTTAATACTTTTTTTTTTTTTGGTGCATCAGGGAATCCCCAAACTGTGTTACTATCCTAGGTTAAATTGTCAGGATGTTTTGAGCTTCCCTGCATACAAGATGAATGTAAACACTAGCAGTTCAACGAAGCATGGCTAACTTCCTCCTTGGCCAGAGGCTGGGAAATCAAAGGACCATATGCCACATGGCATGCCTGAAGCATGTCAAGAATGTAAACCATCTCCCAAGAAGTCAAAAGCCCAGAATTCAAAAGAAGTAAGAGAGTGTGTGGGTGTGATATCAATAACCTCTAGCTTTATTCAACAACCCATGAAAAATAATGTTTACTGGTGGGTGGTGGGTGGGACTAAGAGAGGGAACTTCTGCTTAATACACTTAGTCCAGAGACTGTGCCGATGTTCAATTTTCTATTTAAAAGACATATCAATGTCTTATAACACTAGGAATAGGCTAATGACTCAACCTGGTGTCTTATGTAGGCAAGCAATTTACAGCCAAATTTAGAAGCATTTCATATCGGTAGCAAAAATATAAGCCCACCGTTTTTATTTTAGCACCTGAGAAAAGCAGATCTCCAGGCATTCAAATGAGTACAGTCGGACATTCTTGCAAGTTGGACTTGAATGTGCGTGCTGCAAAGGTCAATGTGGTTTTACACCCAAGCAGTAGACTGGAGGAGGGAGGCTGCCTAGTCAAGTCTCTTCTTCAATCTCCTCTCCCCCTCCTTGAACAATCCAATAAAGACTTAGCAGCGTTTTGGCAAAGCCAAATATAGAGAACTATTTCGGTAACCTACGGCCTAACATTTGACATGCAAACACCCCAGTGCTATTGCATGCAGATTTAAAATGCCCTTTGTGTCATCTGCCATTTGTGTAGACAAGCCAACAATAATAATAAAAATTCTGATACTTTTCATCAACGATCATCAACGTATAAAAGCCATAGGTGCAGTATGCATTTCTATCCAAACCTTCAAAGGTTACCGGTTCTTCCTGTCTGCTGCTAGTATAGTTTGAGGGTAAAGCAAATTTGGGGACTCACTCAAAGAACCAACTCTCCCCATCATTCTGTGACAGGAAGAATATGCTATGTGATACAAAATGTCATAAACATGCCATCTGCTCTCAGAGATTCTCTGTTAATTCCAAAAACTCAAATTTGAGCCTAAGAGATTTCTACCGTAAACAAGAGCGTTCCTTAGGTAACTGGGCAACGTAGCAGCTTTCGCACCCAATTTATTTCATTTATTCTTTAAAAATCATGTCGATGTGTGCTGAGAGAACAAACCTCCAGCAAATCTGGTTCTATTAGCTTCTGTCAGGTATGGAAACTAGCAACAGGTGGAGAAAAACCCACCAGTTTGCAAAACATAAACTTCCTTGTGTGCTTCCCTTTGAAAAATGAACAGATACACACACACACACACACACACACACACACACACACACACACACACACACAAACATTTCTACCCCAAGCAAAGTAGGCTACAAAATTAAAATTAAGGGACCCGGATGGCACTGTGGTCTAAACCCCTGAGCCTTTTGGGCTTGCCGATCGGAAGGTCGACGGTTCAAATCCGCGAGATGGGGTGAGCTCCCCTTGCTCTGTCCCAGCTTCTGCCAACCTAGCAGTTTGAAAGCATGTAAGTGCTAGTAGATAAATAGGTACCGCTGTGACGGGAAGGCAAGCGATGTTTCCATGCACTCTGGTTTCTGTCCCAGTGTCCCATTGCACCGTAAGTGGTTTAGTCATGCTGGCCACATGACCTGGAAAGCTGTCTGCGGACAAACACCGGCTCCCTCGGCCTGAAAGCGAGATGAGCGCCACAGCCCCATAGTCGCCTTTGACTGGACTTAACCGTCCAGGGGTCCTTTAACCTTACAAAAATTTAAAAGCTCTGAAACTTCGATTTTCAAGACTTCCATATGAGAATATAGACCATTTTCTATTTAAGTCGTTTTCTTGCCCAATGCTAACACGGTCTGTGAGCAAAGTCGCAGAAGAAGGGATGCAACAATTCTTTTGTCATTGTTTGTATCGTACTTAATTAACTATAAAGACCCATGTTTGGCAGCAGCCTACTGCTCATTCTTAAAACTCTCCAAATGTTTTGAAGTGGGAGAGAATTATTCCACTCAGGTTAGCCCCATAATGGGATACCTGAGTCAGCGGTAGCAGTCACATGCCACAGAGGCAACGTGTTTTGTGCAACCAGAGGCAAAGAGGCAGAGAATTATTAATTGATGGGAAAGGTTGTGCTCATACAGCTTGCATGAGATGCATCTAAAGTGGGTTAAAAGCTCTAGCTGTCCAATGTGAAAATGACCAGTGAAAAATGTGGCTACTTTCATAATCAGCAGCTGGGAATAGAAAAGAAAATAGCCTAGTCATCCCAAATCCCACGGGCCTCTGGATGCACGGAAATGAAAGATGAAGATTCAGGTTATCAGAACGTTAGAAATTACAAAAGGTATAGAACTGCAAGACAAACATTAATACAGGAAAAGAAAGCTGAATGAAAGTTCATCCTGCAATAGCTGGCATATCTGATCCCTGTGCTAACCCCGAAACAAGTGACCAGTGTTAGAATTTCAGATATATAACCTAATTGCCAAATGGCACCGTAAACCTATGTTATGGTCACCACAACGGAATGTCTAGGCACCTTTTCTTTTTCATTGGGGTTTATTTTATTTTATTTATTTCATTTCTATACCTCAAATCTCAAAGCTGTTTGCAAGACATTGAAACATTAAATAAAACAATCCAAAATAAAAACAAATTCAAGCTGCGAGGAAAATATTTCAGATCCTTCTCTTAAGTTGCATTTTGCTTTTCCCAGTTGCCATCCCGGCATCCAGAGATCGGCACATGGTCGCAACTGGACCCACGTCAGTTGCAAAATGCCTGGCTAATTTCTTCACAAAGGACTTTCCAAGTGCAGCAGAGATACGGCAGCATCTGCTATGGAGAGGCACATTTCTAATCATGCAATGGATGTGCACCAAGGGAAAAACACCCCCAAGATTGCCTCCCTCTCAACTGAATCCCCACCCCACTAGTATTTCAGAATATATTTTTTCCCTGCTTCACATTTTAGCCATGTTAGCCAAAGCAAATGCCCATCCACACTGCATAAAACACGAAGCAACTTTTAGAGGTGGTTAGGATGCAACATGCCAGGCATAATAAAGTGCGGCTTATCAAATGATCATTTCGTGTGATTAGCAAAGAGATATACAGTAAAACCACAGTTCTCCGTTTGGGGCACAGTGGTTGAAAGACCAAAGAGCTGGAGCCAAAGCTCACTTCCAGCTGGATAAACAATAGTTAATTGAGCCATAAACACTTCGACTAAAACAACGCTCAGGACAACGATGGATGGGAGTTTTTGCAGAGTCGTCTGCTGTGCAGTCTATTCCACCTTCCTATACGTCCCCCCAATTGCACGTTAGAGGCAGGTAAATATTTAACTACCAAATAAACTCTAGCATTTTGCAAGAAGGATGCAACTGAAATCAGTATTGTGTGGCGTAGAAGCAAAATGTGACGGTGATAGCCGGAAAGGCTGTGCCTAATTCAGCAATAATTTCAGCCAACAGAATCCCATTTGCAGATTTCAAACCTCATTTTGCTTTTTACTTCAAAATCTCACCCACAGAGCTAGTCACTAGGTAAGAAAACTTGTCAAACTGCGGGACGAGATAACCCTGTACAGAAGGTCATCTCACAGGCAACCAGTGTTAGAAACTCAGATACAGTGGTACCTCAGTTTAAGTACACAATTGGTTCCAGAAGTCTGTACTTAACCTGAAGCAAACTTTCCCATTGAAAGTAATGGAAAGTGGATTAATCTGTTCCAGACGGGTCCGCGGAGTACTTAAACTGGAAGTACTCAAACTGAAGTGTACTTAAACCGAGGTATGACTGTATATAAGTTAGGCTAGGGTTGCCATGTTCAAAAAGTATAAATGTATAGCAACCCTAGGGGCCAAATGGCTCCTTAAAACCAAGGTTACATCTGCCAAAACAGAATGTCTAGTTGCCATTTTGGGCCAAGATGGCTCTAGAGTTTTTTTAAAAGGGGGGGGATGTGCTGACTGTGATTGATTCTCAGTTAAACATCTGGCTAGTTCAGGCGACAACCTTGAGCTAGGTTAAGAGCTTTGAGGACTTAAAGATGAAAAGTCACTTTGTCCAGGGACAGTCCACATATATATTGGCCTGTTCCAACCTCTTTTTCTTAATGGTGACACGGACCATTCACAACATAAGAATATGCTTCACAACTGTGAGCAGGGCAGTGGGGTTGGGGTAAGTGAAGGCTGGCTAGAACAATTAACTATACCGCTGTTTGCCACTCCTGCTCAGGCTGCACAGAAAAAGCATTTGGGTTCCTGAAATTTACTCTGATTGTGCTAACAAAATAGAACTGATAGAATTCTAAAGGTGGTTTGCATGAAGCCTGGCAGCCATGCAAAAGTCAACGTGTATTGATGTTTCGCCAGACTGATCCAAGCACAGCTCTGCACCTGCTAATGGCTCACATGTGACTTCTTCCATGTGGAACAATGGCAGCTACAAGCAGAACAAGCGGCTGCACCTCCAGAGGCATGCATGCCAATCAGCCCCAGCAGGAATGCTTTTCGAAATCTTACGGTGGGGAGGGGGGAGAATTACCTCCCTCCCCTTGAAGAAGTTGCACATCCGCAACGCAGCTAAAGACTTTAAAAATGAATGCAACCCAAAATTTTGTCTATATTCCAATCACGGTCGGATGGTGTCCAGAACACGCAGGAAGGGTCATGCGCCGGTTCTGGCCCCGCTCTCTCCGCCATCCGAATTTGCCATCTTTATCTGTACAAAAACCATGAAGCAAGGAAGATGGTGTAATAAAATATTGGCGTGGCAAAGCCTGCCTTTTGTTTGGTTGCCATGAGTAGCCGATAGGCTCCTGCCTTGTTCAAAATGGCTCAAGAAACAAAAAGGGCCCAAATGAGCACAGTACTGTTCTAGACGACTCAGTCCTCATCCCTATAGGTTTGCTTAGCGCAGCAACAGTCCATTTCCTCATACCACCACCCCCAAACTTCTCCCCCCAATTTTTGTTTTGTTTTGTTTAAGTCTAAAGTGTCTGTGTGTATTCTAAGAAACTTTAAGGAAACTTCTGGTACTCAAAAATTACTTCTATAAAACCAAAAACGTTATAGTGTTTGAAATTAGCCAGGCGCATTTTGCACCTGGCTTTCGACCACCTGTGACCAAGTTGCCAGAATGGCGCCGGATATCTCCGCTATCTGGAGGTGCATGCCTATG
This sequence comes from Zootoca vivipara, assembly GCF_963506605.1. NCBI lineage: Eukaryota > Metazoa > Chordata > Lepidosauria > Squamata > Lacertidae > Zootoca > Zootoca vivipara. Next base: position 24,795,115 of record NC_083282.1, read on the forward strand.
GATCATTGGATCTGGACTGCTTTCACACAATAATGCCCCATTCTGTAGAATTCTATCAGTTCTATTTTATCTGCACAATAGGAGTGACTTTCTGGAACCAAATTGCTTTCTCTCTGTGCAGCCTGCGCAGGAGCAGTCGCCATGAAGAAAGACGGGTCGGAATAGGCCAATATATACGTGGACTGTCCCTGGATCAAGCGACTTTTCTTCTTTGAGTCCTCAAAGCTCTTAACCTAGCTCAAGGTTGTCATCTGAAGTAGCCAGATGTTTAACTGAGAATCCATCGCAGTCAGCCCATCCTTTGAAAAATAAGAGCCGTCTTGCCGACTTTAACCTTGGTTTTCTTGAACTATTTGGCACCTAGCCTTTTTTTATCTGAGTTGCTAACGCTACATGAGAGAAGGAAGAGAGAGTTCTTGGTAGAAGCTTTATTTGCTACCCATGCTCGTGAGATTACAGACTCGAGATTCCCACTAGGTCATGTAACCTGGACCAGAGCCAGCACATTTTACCCTAATATACTTACTGCATAATCCTCTAAATGCTTACACAGAAGAAAATCCCACGGTGTACAAATGGTGCATGTTCCCTAGAATAAGCATGTTAGCATTGCAGCCTTGATTTGCGGGACGGGGATGGGCACTTCCCTTGCATAATCAGAAGCCATTTATTTTCTCGTAGCTTTAGAAAACGAAAGCCTGTCTCGGTGATAAGCTATTCAAAGCAAAGCCCGCTGCCAAGGTTGCGTCCAGGGATGGGGTCAGGAGAAAATGGTGCAAATCAACAAGGCCTCCGAGATTTAAGGTCAGACTCAAAGAAGAACCTTGTTGTTGAACTCATTCTCACCTCTCTTCCTTTATATTCCTTTTCCAAGCCACACAAAAGACCACAGCGGTAGATTTTGCTAGCTGCATCATCTTGCGATCACACTCGCACATGGTTTAGGTGCACGAAATAACACAATCAATATTTTTAAAAATAAGATAAAATAAATTGCAGGACACGACTTACGTAAACAATCGGACAGACAGGATAGCCAGAGCGGCAAATAAAGAATCAAGATGCCTCTGTCACAGTCATTAAAACTTGCGTAACTGACCCAATAATACGTTTTTCTCCAAGCTTTGCATCACATCTTATGAAACTTCCTGTCATTTTCAAAAGGGTGGGAAGAGAAAATTTAACAATGAGAAAGGTAATCTGCTACTTGTTTGCTGGTTCCAATTGCTGCCTAATACGATGATCCGGACAAAGAAAAGAAATACATTGGGTTGGGATTTTAAAACTACTTTTAAATTTAAGAATCTCAAGATGTGATCATTTTCTTGTGACACTGCATCACATAATATATACTACTTGCAGGACCTGTAAAACCTCTCTCTCTCTCTCTCTCTCTCTCTCTCTCTCTCTCTCTCTCTGTGTGTGTGTGTGTGTGTGTGTGTGAGAGAGAGAGAGAGAGAGACAGAGAGAGAGAGAGAGACAGAGAGAGAGAGAGAGACAGAGAGAGAGAGACAGAGAGAGACTGTTATTTGCCTGTATTTTATAATGGTTGAAGACTCAAAAGGAATGTTCAGGGGAAGAGAAAACTGAGGCTAGGATTACTGAGATTTTAAAACCCTCCACAATTTAAAATTACAAAAACAAGAGCTTAGCTATTCTGAAATACTACCATCATAACTATTAACAGCAGGCTATCTGACCTTCCTTTTGAGATAGAGAAAACAGAGCAGTTTCACTGCTACCCAAAGTACCGTATTTGCATCCTGTTGTAGCTTCTGCTTTGTTTTGACAGTTTTCTGTATATGATCTCTCTCTCTTTCTGCCTGTTTCACACAAGTACAAATCCAGCAAGTCTTTATACCATGGGCAGAAATAGACAACAAGCTTTCTGTATGAACCACAGTTCATTCACACATGCATACACACACACAGCGCAGAGAAAGTCACACATGCCAATTGTCTTGTTTTTTAAAAAATAAAAAACACCACTTTTCCTAACTACAAAACAAGCTTAAAAAAGGTAAAGGTAAAGGTAAAGGACCCCTGACAGTTAAGTCCAGTCGCAGATGACTATGGGGTTGCGGTGCTCACCTCGCTTTACAGGCCGAGGGAGCCAGCGTTTGTCCGCAGACCGTTTTTCCGGGTCATGTGGCCAGCATGACTAAGCTGATTCTGGCGCAACAGAACACCGAAACCAGAGCAGAGCACTGAAAAGCCGCCTATTTATCTACTTGCACTTTGACATGCTTTTGAACTGCTAGGCTGGCAGGAGCTGGGACTGCCGCGGGGATTCGAACCGCCGACCTTCTGATTGGCAAGCCCAAGAGGCTCAGTGGTTTTGACCACAGTGCTTTTAATGCTGGCATTCCTTATCTTCAAATCATGCTGTGCCCCTCAAAAACTAGTAAAGCAGAAGTCCCAATGCTTGTACTATCTCCAGAAAGTTAGGCTACCCACCTTTCCCATCAATAAGACAGTTGATTACCTAGTGACTGAAACATACCCCTTTGCCCTGCCAGGATCAAATTCTACCCTCCACTGAGCACCTTTATAGCGTACTTATAGCCATACACTTCCAGCTGCAGATCACAGAAGAGGCAAGAAGCCAAGACAATATTGCTGTGTGCCCCCCCCCACTTAGCCTTATTGCTTTTCTCCCACCCGAGGTGCCCGTGTCACCCCCCACCCATTAGGCATCCCAATTCAGAAGCCACAATTCAACTCTACAACTACATTTCCTTTCGGAATAGCTTCGGAGGTCACTGAAGAAGCACACCAGACAATGGAGTACAACAAGACCCATTTCCGCACAGGGTTCGAAATTAGCAGGGCGCCAGGCGCATTTTTGCGCCTAAGGATTCTCAGTTGATGAGCACCTCCCAAAGTCTGGGTGCCATTTTTTTTTTTTTGCGCCTGGTAGACACTCAAGGATTACTGTAATGTACGTACTGTACTTTGAAACTTTGAAGTATGTGTTAAGGGTAGACAATATGTTAAGGAGTTTTAACAATAAAGACTAGAGTGTTTTGAAAACTGAAGTGCAGTAGCAATATTTTTATTGTCAACACCAAATTAAACATGTATTCTGATAAAAAAAAGTGATATTAACAACGTGTCACTCATGTGAATTGTGTATTAGTTCATGCTTATCGAAACAATAAATAAAAAAGTGTTGCCGACCCCCCACAGATGGCGACTAGGCATTGTTTGGGCACCCACAACCCAAGTCCCAGGAGCCATTTGGCTCCTAGCTTTTCTATCCCAGTTTCTAACACTGCTTCCACACTGAGCCAGGGATGCTGCTTGCTCAACAGGGGAGTTGTGCTGGCTGTACACACAGATACAACATGAGCAGGTTCCTCCACACAAAGGTTTCCCTTCAACTGTTTAAGCAGCAGAAGGCAGAGACATTTCAGAGGACTGTGCTCCTACAGTAACGTCCAAAGCCAATTGCAGAAACAACCAGCTCGCCTGCCTAGGTGCAACTTACTAAAAAAACACAACGGTTTCCTTTCCGTCAGCCAGCCTCCATGCCCTGAGTGCACAAATTACCAGCTACATTCCAGAATATCACGTTGTTATCTACAAGCTCAAAACAGTTCTTATGGGACGGAGCTTATCCTGCACAACACACAATAGCTGAAGAAGTAAAGATAAATAAACGCCGCGTAATTGATCTCAGGGGCTTCCAATGAAACAGCAAAGTTCATTGCAGGTTCTGTGAACAAAAAGGCAGCGTTTTTCAAAACCTGGAAATCTGGAGAAAACGAAACAGGCCTCAGTGGAACACTAGAATGCTGCCCTCCCCGTCCAAGATCGACTTTTCTACCTCTTCAATCTACTCCCTCTTTACTTACCTTTCTTAAAAAAAAGAAAGAAAGAAAGAAACAGATCACTGTTCTTCATTTTTCTCCAGCTGCCTTTTTAAATGTGGGATTATAGAGATGAGAATGCTCAAAGCTTTAAACCTGGTTTTGTTTAGGATTATCGTAGCTCTCCCTACTCCCAAAGGGTCTTGTTAAAAGGGCATGAAGATTGTAATAATGATGGTGATTAATCTGGAATCCTCAAACCATCCAATTTATAAAATAAAATAAAAATGGGGGGGGGGGACCAGGAATTTCTAACCTGTCCTGCTCCCAACGGCTGGAATAGCTTAAAATAGCGTATCTGTTCAATATACTGCAGTATATTAAATTCAGAATTAGCTCATATGATTATGCAGGCATAAGATGGTATAGCTACATGACCATATAGGTATATGTTGCCTGAAAAGCATTTTTTTTAAAGCCTACATGCTGTGATCCAGTCCCAGAACTTGATTAAGTACGTTAGCCGCAATCTAGAAGCTGCGAAGGTGGTGGTGGTTTTCAAATTGATTGTGAAATATTTGCATTTGGTGTTTATGATCATCGCCTTGTCTTTGGGAGCAGACTTCTTTTCCCCTCCGTGGTCAACACGTATCCTAAACATTGTGTGAATAGCCACACCTCCAAAACCATCCCAGTTAAGACCTTCCAGGCTCAGCCTGGAGAACTTTTGCAATCGCTCAGAATCCTAGTCTACATGCCCTTGTAGTATCAACTGGACACGTGAGCGGCAGAGCTATGAGTTCCAGTTACTTGATGGATTTGTCAATGACGACCACTGATCTTGCAAAAGACCTCCACAGTTTGGCAGACTTGCATGTGTGCTGACTGCGTTCTGACGGAGTCTCACAGAAGAGCTTTTATCTGGCCACTCTTAAGAAATCTTCCCAGCTGCCCACCATGGAATTACTAGCACCAAATTCTTCTCCAGGGCCAGAAGCTGAGAGAAGGGGTGAGTGTGGGAGAGCTTGGTGCTGACCAGCCCATCTCCATGCCCATTTCCCCACTGGGGATAGGAATACAAATAACGCAGAGCAGAACCATACATGCTTTTGTTGTGTCATATATATCCTGCTTTTTGGCCCAAAGGTCTGCAAAGTGGTGACTGGCAGGACCGAGGCAGAAAACACTAAGATCATGGGGGAAAGGAGAAATGAAAGTTTAGAAATTAGAGAGGGGAGCTGCTTTAACAATGCAAAAACAACAGAAACCATGAAAGCTCTCTTCTCAAAGGTGCAGGCTACAGGCAGGAGTGAAAAACAAGGAGCAGCCACTCCTCTCAAGAAAGGGTATTGATTTTTTGGGTGGATCTCACTTCTGGTTCAGAGTGGCAGTTCTTCCCTGATGGAGTTTCTGAAACTCCCATTGTTCTAGGCACATTTTGTGACAGGGAATTTCATCAGTGCGAGCCATTTCTGAGTTCTGGGCGCAGTACTGCGCCTAAGATTTCCGATTAAAACTGCAGAATGGAAGGAAAGGGAGGCCTTTTTCTGCCTCCCCACTTCCAGCTACTCTCCGAAGACTGAAGAAGAGACCCTCTTTGAAATATTAGTGGGGTAGGAAGGGGAAAGACCAGACCATGTGAAAAATGAACATAATATTTTAGCTGCAGTTCATTCATTTTCAGCTATGTGTTCTTGCTATAAAAAAGTGTGCCTAGAAATTCCATTGTTGTGCCCACAACCTTGGTTTCAAGGTGCCACTTAGCTCCTCGATTTCTAATCTCAGTTTTTTAACACTGCAGGTCAGATACAGTAATTGGAGTCTTTCATTTCCTATAGAAAATAGGTAAAGGTAGAATAACTATAGTTTAAAAGCTACCCACAAGTAGACTGGGCATGTTTATTATCTTGACTGACATGTGAGCAATCGCTCCACCAAAAGAGGTCATTCTCCCCCCCCCCACTCACTGTAAAACTCAAAACAGATTTAAGTACCCCCCCCCCACGACCGAAGTAATTTCCATGTACACACCCTTAACACTCTTGAATTACAGAGTACGGCCAGACATCTGCTTTCTTCCACAATTCCAGATGTTTAAGCAGATTTGTTACAAACAAACAAAAAAGGAACTGGGAGTTGTTTTCAGAAGTGTTTGGCACGCCATAGTTCCAGACGGAACTCTGGATTAAAGTTGCTCTGGGAACAGGATGAAAATGGACAGGCTGTGAACAGATTCGGGGGGGGGGGGGAATCAAAGCAGTTCTTCCCAGGAAAAAAATATGGCAACCCTGCTATCAGTTAAGTTTCTGCCTGCCTGCTAGTTGTTAAAAGCAGAGGAGCCCTGCGGTTAAAGAATCTGATAACTCTGCCAGGTCAAGGAATGCAATCCAACCCACTTAAAGAAACAACTAGGCCCCATTGATTTTAAATGCAGTCCGTCAGGCTAGACTGCAACCTACAAATGTTGCTTGTACAGAGGAATCCTAGGAAGTTCATTCCACTAAATTCAATGGGATTTGCTCCCAAGTAATTGGGTATAGGGTTGCACCCTTTGTTATCTTTCTGCATTCTAGTGCTGCTTGGGTAGAAAATTGCTAATGATTTACTGTTGGTTAACTTCTGCAACTACCACAGCTAACATTTTACCCAAGTGGGGAAAATGCAGTAAAATGTACAGTAAAATGTAAAATGCTACCCTTAAGATTCATCAGTAATTATGGGCACCCTGGTTAACATTTGCTGAAATGACAGTTGCAAAATTTGGAGTTGGCTATAATATTCTCCATCTCCATTCACCCTTATGTGTTACAAGACAGTCTGCACAAGGAAACTTATCCCGGACAATGTTTTAAGAGAAGAAATAAGGCAAGATTTTAAAAATGAGAAAATACAGCTGAAAGAAATGGAAAGTTGTCACCAGGAAAGTTACCGGAAGAATAACTCAGTGGAGAGAGGACAAGTTAAGTATGTCCACAATTTTATTCAGGTAAAAACCTATTTTGGTGCTAGAACATTATATAAGCAACTACCGATCCACCCAAAATAATTGTCGTCACCAAGAGGTTTTTCCAGAGAAAACAGCATGAAATGTCTGTACACAACACAACCTTACAGCAGTTGTTCCAAAATGCAATTGGGGATGAATATAATCTGTTCTTTCTTTGTTCTGTTTACTAACATCTCACACTCAAAACAAAAGCTCTCTGTACAAAAACAGATTAATAGCACCAATTAACCAATTAACAGGAGAGCAGACCTGGGCAATAACATGTCCAGTGATGCTTCCCTCAATTTCTATTTCGGTGCAAAGAAAGGGGGTGGGGGCTTGTTCCACCCCCGTCCGTCCCCAACTCAGGCCTTACCAAGCACTCACACCTTGCCAATCTCCACTCAGGTCCGCCAGATTACAAGACAGCTTGCAAAAGTCTGCAGATGGGAGAGACCAAGCGAACTGTTGTGGCATCGTTCATTGCAGCAACATCCTAGCAGGCATCAAAACACGGACCCTTGTTTACTGCAGTTAGTGGCATTACTGGCATCTTATATGGAGCTGTATTCCACCTTCCGAATATTGCTACCCACCCCCAACCAAACTGCATTGATATATCGCATACGTGTATTATTATTATTAATAATAATAATCAGCTGGTTTAGAATAAACGTCAGGCTGGCTTTTGTTTCTTGCCACTCTAACAGGACAGGATGCAATAGGGAGCGGGAAAAGACAGCCCTCCCACACCCTCAAAGAACTTTGCACCGGAAAACCTCCTCCTTTGAAATGCACCATCACACACACCAAAAAAAAAATATATTAGAGAAACACACTCAACCTGCCGGGTTGTCTTTCCTTCTGCACCGCTTGACGGGGAAGAGGTGGCCAAGGCGATGGCAAAGGCGATGGCAGGCCTTCGCTCCGCACCCACCCACCCCGCTTTGAAAATAAAAATTAAATGGATTACGATCTGGGGGGTGGCGGGAGCAAAGGGCAGCCGCGGCGCCTGCTCTCCTTATTCTCCCAAGCGGCCCTCGCAGCTCGCCGCCGGTCGCCCTCCTCCGGCCCGAGCCGGTTCACCCCGGTGCTGCTCGCGATTCCCCTCCCCGGCCGGCAGCATCGTCCTCGGGGGGCTGCGCGGGCCCGGGAACAAAGGACCGGCGGCGGCAGTGGCAGCAGCGGCAGCAGCCGGCGCTCGCAGGCTGGAATAAGCCGGTCTCGGGGAAGCAGGCTCATTGCGAAGCCCCCATGGAGGACAACGGCGCGCCGCTCCCGAGCCGGGCTGTGCGTCGGGGGCGCGCCGATGGGCGGCGCGCGTGTGCGCAGCAGCGGCGGCGCCTTTGCAAGCTCGGCAGTAGCGGCCAGGCGGCCGCAGCAGCCAGGCGTGCCAACTTGGCCCCGCGATCGTGGGTGCCCGGGGCTGTGGGTGCCCATGGGGAATTTTGTGGGTGCTCGGACATACAGGGAGTTGCCGCCAATGGCAGCGGGTGCCATGCAGCGTGCATGGCCATGGGTCCCCGTCCCCTTCATGGGGAATTTTGTGGGTGCGTTAGCACCTAAAGCACTTACGGCAGCGGCTGCTTGCAAGCGCCGGAGGTGGCAGGCGAGCGGGGCGGAAGCTTGCACCGCTTGCAGGCGCCGTCGAGCAAACGGTGGCCGTCCGGGACCTGTTTTTCGGTCCCGGATCAAGCCGCCCTCCTGCCGCCCCTCCCCCGCTCCCCTGCTCTGGCAAAGGCTGCAATCCAGGAGGCTTCGGGGGAGAAGCGGGGAGCGTGCCGCAAAGAAGGGGGCGAATATCCCAGCCATCGGTCACGCCGTGGCAGCCCTGCGCAGCGCTTCCTGCGGAGAAACGAAAGGGGGAGAGGAGAAAAACAACTCAGGTTGCACGCCGGTTCTCCCTCCGTCCCGTCCCCGTCCCCATCAATCTGGAGCAGGGATCTCCCCCAGCCCCGATCGCACGATCCGACGCGATCCACTCAGGCCACCCCCCCACCCCAAGCACGCGCCGGTCACACACTTTGCGCGCAGCCCTCGGAAGTTTCCCGTCTGTGGCGGCGCCGCTGCTTTGCCTCGCCGGGTCTCCAGACTCAAGACTGGTTTCCCCGGGCAGGATGGCCAAGTGCACCTTGCAAGATGCGACGAGGCGGGAACTAGCAGCCTCGGGCCCGTTGCAGCGAGCGGAACACCCTCTCCACGCCGGCTGCTCGTTTTGCAGAAGCGGCTACACCGGCACACCGCATCGGAGAGTGTTTGCATAACAGTTTCTTGAGAGGGGAGGAATCATGCCCCTTCCAGAAGTGTGTGTTCAAAGAGTCCCCCCTCCACCAACCCTTTATAAAACCAAAGTTAGGTTAGGGACCCGCCCCTTGGCTTGCAATCCAGCCAGGAACTCAGATGGCTCTCCATTCTTAACTCCGAAATTTGGAATCCCCTAAAAACTGCCAAAGCAGCTACCCCCACCCAACCATGCTCCAGAGCAGATTTTGCCCGCTGCATGATTCTGTCGCTCCAGAGAGTGTCATGTACACGAGGTCATGCATTCCTTCAGGACAATGCCATGAGGTATGACAGGATCCCTGGGGGCAGCAGATCCCAAGGTCGATCTTTCTCTCCTCTCTTCCCATGCCTCACTCACCCCTTCTTCCCAGACCAGCACAGGAGGTTTGAGGTTCACTTCAGATGCCAAAACATTTTGGGTGGGCCCCGATGATTTCTTATGGATATATTAAAATGTTTCCATTTAAATGTCAAAAGAAGCCTTCCAAGGCCACTGTGAATTTTGCAGGCCAACCACCCCTGAAATCTCCTCACCTTCCTGTAGGCCAGGTGATGGAGACCCATGGCTCTCTAGGGATTGCTGAGCTCCAACTCCCATCAGCTCCAATTCCCATCAGCTCCAACCATGGTAGCCAATGATGATGGGAACTGGAGTCCAGAAGGGCCACTGGTCCCCCACTCCTGCCACAGGCTCTTCACTTTCCCTAGCACATATGTATGAAGGAGCCATGGTGTGGTCTCACACCCATCTAAGCGAACTTTGCAAACCAAGACAAGGATGGAGGAGGAGGGGACTAGCAGCCTTATACAGTACAGGCTGCCTTGGTACTGTATTATGATACGGCTAGCTACAGCTTAGCCTGTCCCCAGCTCCCCTCTAGCTTATCACTTCTGTAGTACTGCAAACAAGTTACGGGTATGGACAGGAAGTTCAACTGACTGGCAAGGGAACAGTGCAAGTCAATCACTCTTCCTGTTTGTCAGATGTCATGAAGGGACAGGGTGCTTACTAGAAATACGCTGTTAAGGTGAAGGTGGCTTTACACATTTTTTTAGCCTCTTTCTCCACTCACTGAAATATTTCTGTGAATGGCAGACTAAACCTGCAGAAAAACCAGATCACCTTCGGCCTACCCAACTGTTCAGTTTAGGGAACTGTTTAGGGAAGTTTTAAATGTTTAATGCTGTATTGTGTTTTTAATATTCGATTGGGAGCCGCCCAGAGTGGCTGGGGAAAACCAGCCAGATGGGCAGGGTATTATTATTATTATTATTATTATTATTATTATTATTATTATTATTATTCAATGAATTTAAATAGTATGCCTACAGTAGAGGCATTTAAATGTTAACCAGCACACAGGGCACTGAGTATCTCATCTCTTATTTTCAGTTTAGCATGCTTATGATCAAGGACTCTCAATTTTCAATTTCTAAGCACATCGGGAAACATTAACATCCTCCCTTCAGCAGTTAATCTAAACACACACACACACACACACACACACACACACAAACAAACCCAGCAACAAGCACATCCAGTATACAGTTCAAGACCCCATGAACATCTACAATTTGAGAAGCCAGGGCTTCTACACGTCTACACTTTGAGAAGTATAGCTTTGTGTTGAGTAAACTTTAAAAGTGATGACTTTTATAGGCACTCTTGAATCTGATCCATCATTAAAGGATTATGAGCACAATCCTGCACACCTTGGCACCAATACGTCAATAAGGCCAGGCACCAAACAAGGAAGAAAATGGCAGAGGTGCAGGAAGGAACATTTATTGGCATTTGTATGCTGCCCCACAATTTTATTCTCAACCATCCTGTAAAGTACTTTGGGCAGAGAGAGATCAGCTAGCCCCAGGCTCACCATGCTGGCTTGGCCGTTCTAATATTTCCTGCCCACCCATGTGCCAGATGACTTCAGGCTAGACAGAAGCCCGCCCACCAACCAGTATCCCCCCCCCAAAAAAAACCAATGAAGCGAAAGGCAAGGATGAAGCTGGTTCAGCCTAGACCTCCTTCCCCACCATCTTTTCACTCTGCTGCTTCTCTTCTCCCTCTGTGGCTCATGAAACTTAATCTTATTCGTGGCAGGAATACCACGTCTGAATGGTCACCTGATGAATTGTGCCAGACTGTGGAAAGGGGGGGCAAATACCTCCCCCCAAACAAGGAGCTCACCCCTCACTTCCCACTGCCCCATTGCTGGACTCCTGTCAACAATATAACCAGAGGTTTTCAACCTTTTTGAGTCCACGGCTCCCTTTACCAACTACCTTCTTTTTGCGGCACCCCTGGGAGACCCAGGAGCCCAGTTGTGTCACCCTTTGCCTGCAGAGCTGGCAGCATCTTACCCTTTTTCAAACACCCTTCCTTGTGGAGTGTTCCCTCAGCCTCCTCTCCCCTCTCCTTGGGAGTCCGCTGGGCAGCTGCTGCTGCTGCCCCCTACCCTGCCCCAAAGAGAGGTGCCTCCCAGAGGCACCATTTGCCTGCAGGGCATGCATTGTGAGGCAGAGACGAGAAGGGGCATCAGAAGGAGGAGGGAAGGAAAGAGGGACAGAGGCCAGTGTTGCCCACAGCACCCCTGACTACCATTCAAGGGACACAGGTGGCGCTGTGGTCTAAACCACTGAGCCTCTTGGGCTTGCCGATCAGAAGGTTGGTGGTTCGAATCCCCGCGACAGGGTGAGCTCCTGTTGCTCAGTCCCAGCTCCTGCCAACCTAGCAGTTCGAAAGCACGCCAAAAAAAAGTGCAAGTAGATAAATAGGTGGCTCCCTCGGCTTGTAAAGCGAGATGAGCGCCGCAAGCCCAGAGTCATCTGTGACTGGACTTAATTATCAGGTCCTTGACCTTTTAGGGTGCCACGGCACTTATATAACTTATTGTTTTTCTTCAGAGACCTTAACACTTTGCCCCTTTTGTAAAAACCCTGCCGCCATTTTTTCTGGTGTCACCACTGCTAGGTGGCCGAAGGGAAGGTCTTGAATTATCATGACTGGGGGGCACCCAGCAGGATTGGTGCTTTCAACCCCTGTCCTGCCTTCAGATAAGAGAAAAAAGCAGCACACTCCCTTAGCAGATACACATTACAGTCGCAACAAGTAGGCAATTGCACCCCATAACAGCAGGGAGGTGGATATGTGTGTTTATTTAATTTTGTGCACATCACAAGGAGGTGCTACAGATTGCAACAGGTCCCTACAGAATGCTTTAATGGTGCGCCTGTAACAACATCAAATGTGCACCTGTAAAGCACATGATGCAGATTCCACGTACGAACCTAACTTTTCAACAAACACCCCCAAACCTTAACTCTGCTGAAAAAGCAACAGCAATTCTAGGTACTGTATATAGAACTTTGTGATGTATCTTCCAAACTCAAAGGAAACATTCGAACCACTCTTCAAGATGCAAAGATCATACACATATAAGAACTTCACATCTCTTCAGTGAAAGCTGAGTGCTTCTTGGTTTTCTGTTACATCTTCATTTTTAACTCTGTTGCAATATACAATGCAAATAAGAAGGGAAATAACACAGGCAGAATCAAATGAAATTAGAAAATCACCTGGGAGAACAATCAGACCTGATGTAATAACTGAATCAGCAGGGTTGGTGACTGCAAACCGATAACAACTGAAACTATAAACAAATGCTTGGACACTGTAATTGCAAGTTTTCACAATGCAATAATAATATTAAATCTTATCCAATCTCTCTTAAATGACTAAAAGAGGTCCACTGCAAATGGTTGCAGTGGCATTTGCTGCCTTATAAACCACGTATTTTCCAGCGATTGCAACAGGTACACTTTTGTACATGTATACGAGAAATAAACTTAATAAGCAGCTTGTGGTGTTTAGGCTACAACACTCCTAAACCTGAAAGGCTGTAGAAGCCTTCTTGGTTTACACCATCATTAAAAGAAGTACATGGCTGAAACCTGTCCTAGAGGAAACCGCACCCAACCAGGATGCTTTGAAAAGGTATTTTCACCCAGACTCAGAAAACAACTTGGTTCATTCCAAACCAAACTGAACCTTGATGTTGCATTCCAAGGGAGCTTCCAAATCCCAGAAGCAAGGAGGGGGTGTCCCTCTCACCCTCCACTCACTGGCATATCCCAAAGCCTAAAAGGGAGCGGGTGGCGCTGTGGTCTAAACCACTGAGCCTCTTGGGATTACCGATCGGAAGGTCGGCGGTTCGAATCCGTGCAACGGGGTGAGCACCTGTTGCTCCGTCCCAGCTTCTGCCAACCTAGCAGTTCGAAAGCACGCCAGTGCGAGTAGATAAATAGGTATCGCTGCAGCGGGAAAGTAAACAGCGTTTCTGTACGCTCTGGTTTCCATCACAGTGTCCTGGTCGCCAGAAGCGGTTTAGTCATGCTGGCCACATGACCTGGAAAGCTGTCTGTGGACAAATGCTGTCTCTCTCGGCCTGAAAAGTGAGATGAGCGCCGCACCCCATAGTCAATTTTGGACTTAACCGTCCAGGAGTCCTTTACCTTTATCCTGAAGCCTCTAAGCCAGGTGTGGGAACAGGGAGAACCCTCCCATTGCCACCACTGCAACACAGAAAGCAAGGTAAACAGACGGGAGGGTGGAAGCTGGCTTGATCCAAGCCAAAGAACCCTCAGGGAAATAAGGTTCACCTTGCATGTGAAGTGAGCATTGTGAAGATTTTTGTTTCCCAGGGCATTTCATTTGGCAGCATGTTCCAACACACACACACACACACCAAACTATGCAAAGTGAATTTAGGGATCCATCCATTATTTGGTTAGTGGTGGAGCCACCGAGATGAACAACAGATTCAGCAAATGTTTTACACATCAGTATAACAGCGTGTATGACTTCAGGGTTACCTTGCCTATACTGAAAAGGAAAAGTCCAGGGTAGGGGAGAGGAGATGGAGGAGGAGGGCTGAGAAGGGAACAGGAGAAGCCCCGGAACTCAAGTGTCACTCAGTTATTCCCATCAGCCTGTTCCCTTGACCCCCAACCGAGTCCCCATGACTAACAGCCTTTGGACAGATGAGCCAGCCTCTCCATGAGTAAGGATCTCATCATGAGCACTGACAAGGAAGAAGGAGCTCCGTGCTCTTCTGGCAGACCCAAATATAGCATGCCAGAAAGAAAGAAGGTGGAAATAATCCCTTTCCCTCCAACCAAGTTCAGAAGGGACCAGAGCTTACTCTGCCTGGGGGGGGGGGTCACTAGATCCAGTGCTGCAGAATGGGAGCTTTCATTATTATTTTAAAGGAAGGGTGGGGCTGTGGGTTAAACCACTGGAACTAGGGCTTGCCAATCAGAAAGTCGGCGGTTCAAACCCCTGCAATGGGGTGAGCTCCCGTTGCTTGGTCCCAGCTCCTGCCCACCTAGCAGTTTGAAAGCATGCCAGTGCAAGTAGATAAATAGGTACCACTACAGAGGGAAGGTAAACAGTGTTTCTGTGCGCTGCTCTGGTTCGCCAGAAGCAGCTTTGTCATGCTGGCCACATGACCTGGAAGCTGTACGCCGGCTCCCTCGGCCAGTAAAGTGAGATGAGCACCACAACCCCAGAGTCCACAATTAGGACCAGCAGGACATAGATGACTTCCCAAAATTGGCATAAGGTTGTTTGGGGTGGCTGCCTCGCTTATTTTGTGTTATGCTACAGCACACACACACACACACGAGAGAGAGAGAGAGAGAGAGAGAGAGAGAAGCTATTTTGTGACGGGTGCCCCCCTCTCAAAATTCAAAATGTGATCATTGGTGCAAAAAGGTTGGCAACCCCTGCTCTACCTCCTTCCTGGCATTGAATGTATGAAAGAAGCAAGCCTTTCAATGCACAGCAATCTCTTCTCGTATGCATCATTGCATTTATCCAGGTGTAAATCCCATGTTGTAATTCATGACAATAAAGCAGGCCAGCTGCCAAAATGGGAGTTTGAATGAATGCAAAAAAGGAAAGTAGTGCTTGTTGCTTTTACAGACAAACTCAGCTGAGCAAGTTGCACATCAGCTTTGTACACATCATCATTCTAAGATTAACTTGTCTCCACATTGTTACTCTTGCTTTCCTCAGTTGTATTTGCACCTTTCTGTGCAAGCACTAAGAAGGTACACTCAAACAATGATGGGGTTCACTCTCCCTTGAACAGTGTTAGAAATTAGCCAGGCGCCAGGCGCATTTTGCAACTGGAGCGGGTCCAGTTGCGACCATGTGGAGATCTCGATGCCAGAATGACAACTGGGTAAAGCAAAATGTAACTTGGAGGAGGATCTGAAATATTTTCCTGGCAGCTTGAATTTGTTTTATTCTGGATTGTTTTGTTTAATGTTTCAATGTCTTGTAAACAGCTTTGAGATTTGTTCTTTAAAATATAAAGCACTATATAAATGAAATGAATAATAATAAACCCCAATGGGGGGGGGAAAGGCGCCTAGACATTTCATTGTTGTGACCATAAGTTTAAGATGCCATTTGGCGATTAGGTTACTGTATATATCTGAATTTCTAACACTGCGACCTTGAATCAGCACAGAAAGTGTTTTGCATAAACTAATTCCCAGCCATTTTGCGGCGAGCAGGTGGGAATAGGCCAATGGTCACACTGGTACAAAATATCTAAAGGGCTGTCTCCTGGAGCAAGATTATTTTCTCCTACTCTGGAGGCAAGGACCCAAACCAATAGATTCAAGTTACAGGAAAGGAGATTATGATTTAACTTCAGGAAGAACTTTGTGACGGTAAGAGCTGTTCGAGAGGGGAACATACTTCCTTGGGAAGTTGTGAGCTCTCCTTCCTTGGAAGTTTTTAAGCAGAGGTTGGATGGCCATCTGCCATGGATGGAGTAGTTGAGATTCCTGTATTGCAGGGGGTTGGACTAGATGACCCTGAGGGTCCCTTCCCACGCTACAATCCTATGGGAAGTGCATCAGTTATATTTCTATGCTGAATCTCCAGCTGTCATGATAGAAACACATGGAAGAGGTGAACCATCATCTTAGATTGTTGCCGTGAGACATATCCATGGGCGTAGGCAGGGGGGCAGGAGGGGGCAATTGCCCCCCCTAGAAGCAGGGCCACTGGCCAGCCTGCCCCACTGCCCGCCCGGTGCCGTCTCCCTTCTCCCTGGCTGGCTGTGGGGCGGGCGGCGGGAAAGCACCAGAGCCGCGCAAAGCGTTTGGCTGGCTTTCCCTCCCTCCGCCCCACAGCCAGCAAGGGAGAAGGGAGACGTCCCTTCTAGCCGGCTGGCTGTGGGGCGGGCGGAGGGAAAGCCAGGCAACCGCTTTGCGCGGCTCTGGGGCTTTCCCTCCACCTGCCCCAGCGATTGCAGAGGGGGAGGAGGGGATCGGAGCAGCCCGATTTCGGGCTGATCCTGGCTCCCCCTCTTCCCTTCCGATCGTGGAGGGGGAGGAGGGAGTCGGAGCAGCCCGATTTCGGGCTGATCCTGGCTCCCCCTCGTCCCTTCCTATCGCGGAGGGGGAGGAGGGAGTCGGAGCAGCCCGATTTCGGGCTGATCCTGGCTCCCCCTCGTCCCTTCCGATCGTGGAGGGGGAGGAGGGAGTCGGAGCAGCCCGATTTCGGGCTGATCCTGGCTCCCCCTCGCCCCTTCCGATCGTGGAGGGGGAGGAGGGAGTCGGAGCAGCCCGATTTCGGGCTGATCCTGGCTCCCCCTCGTCCCTTCCGATCGTGGAGGGGGAGGAGGGAGTCGGAGCAGCCCGATTTCGGGCTGCTCCGATGTGGCCCCGCCCCTTGGCCCCGCCCCTTGCTCCCCGCCCCTTGCCCCCCCCTGATTTTCATCCTGGCTACGCCCCTGGACATATCTAAGAATGCATCAGGCCTAAGTTCATTCATCAACGATAACAGTTTTGCTGCTGCCTCCTTTTCTACCTTTTCTGTCGTATCCAATGAAATGAGGACTTTCTGAGCCCTTTCATAGCTGGCAAATGACTTCACATTTACATTCCTGGAAAATGAGGCAAGACCCACTAAAATGTTTTCACAGTAAGATATCCAGTTAGTTTGCAAGAGCTGTCACGGAGATGGCCTGGAATGTGTTTCTAGACTGCAGCCCAACTTTTAGCTATACATTTGTACATCTAGAGTTTTTCTCCCAGTTTTAAGCAATCTCAACTGTCTTGATGTTATTGTTTTTTTACCACAATGTTTTTTGAAGGACCAATGTGATCCAATAAGAAAACCATACCTTCAGTACATCTTTGTGACTGCTCTCAAGTGACTTTTCTGTTTATGTCCCTGAATGAATAACTTCCGTATCTGCAGCACAGACCACCTTGGTCCCAAGAAGGGTGGAAAAGCTGTCGTCTTGCCTGCTGTCAGCTATGTCTAAAAAAATCCAATTATTGTTTGAAAGGCATTCTAACAACTTGAGAAAGACAGTTGGCGAATTGCAGCAAAAAATCATGAACTTAGGGGTTTTTTTAAAAAAATAAATTCCATGACATTTCTTTCGTCTTGTTTCAGATCTTTTGACTGACAACTGTTTCACCACCTAACACAATGTCAATCTCATTCATCTGAACACAACACAAGGGAAAGACTGAGAGGGAGAAGGGAGGGGGCTGGCAGAGTTCCATGGATTTGGAAGAAAACATTCATCTACAGTCACACAGTTTACAATCATTGACGAAGTGCATGACTTTCCAAGCGCCTTAAAGAATGTGGATTTGTCACGTTTCTTCCATCAATGGAACAGAAAGCAAGCAGCGGTGTGTCAGAAGATAACTGAGCATTTGTGACAGCGCCTTTTCTGCAACATATAGGATTCTCTCCATTTGGTGTCTCTCCAACTGCATTCTACAAGACTCCTTGCCGCCGCCACCTCCCCCCAACCTTTTTTCATCACCTTCCACCCTTCAAAGCAAAATCTGACAACTTCTATCCTATGGTGGGCTTTAAAACTGCTATCTGTTGTACACTTGGGCCTAAACCTGTGTCTGTGCTAGAACATTTCACACTGTGAGAAGGTTGGGGGTGCTAGCCTATGTGAATTCACCTCCATATTAAAATTCCGTACACAGGACACTAGTGCCATGTTCAGGCATTTGCCCCAAAATGCAGTTTAAAATGCAGTGCCTGGCGTGCTATGGTCCATGGGGTCACGAAGAGTCGGACACGACTAAACAACAGCAGCAGCAGTTTAAAAGTGGGCATGGGGCCAAGAGCACACACACAAGCCTGCCCCCCATGTACAGAGAAGCGGACACGGAGCAATGGATTAAAACTACAAGAAAGAAGATTCCACCTAAACATTAGGAGGAACTTCCTGACAGTAAGAGCTGTTCGGCAGTGGAATTTGCTGCCAAGGAGTGTGGTGGAGTCTCCTTCTTTGGAGGTCTTTAAGCAGAGGCTTGACAGCCATATGTCAAGAATTCTTTGATGTTGTTTCCTGCTTGGCAGGGGGTTGGACTGGATGGCCCTTGTGGTCTCTTCCAACTCCATGATTCTATGATTCTACATCAGGCTCAATCTTCTCATGTTGCGCAGGGAGAGTCTAGGGACTGAGTAGACAGAAACTTCACACACACACACACACACACACACACACACACACACAGAGAGAGAGAGAGAGAGAGAGAGAGAGAGAGAGAGAGAGAGAGAGAGAGATATGCTCAGATGAGCATCTCAACAGGGCTACAATGTCAGGGTGAAAGGCTCGAGCCCAGCTTTCTCCCTAAATGCTAAATTTTCTGCATTCCATCATGTCATCCCTTACTTGAAGACAGAAGTAGTTAAGATTCGCAAAGTTCTTTGGAGGAAATTCCTGGTTAAAGTCATATGCCCAGGTTGCCCAGAAGGAACGGGCAATCTTTCTCAATACAGTACTTGTATCAGAGAGACTTGGGTGCTGCTCGTCATCGCAGTCGCATCCTTTGTTTTCCTTTTGGGGGGCGTGAGGCTGAAGTTGTCAGGATTCATATCTGTTTAGCCAACAAGGATGTAAGTAGACTGGTTCTTATGTAATGGCTCCGGGTCCACATTTGTCGCGCTGACAGTGTTAGTGAATATTGTAATCCCTCTCAGCCTACTTGCAGCATCAGCGTTCTGTGTTTGTTTCGGGGTCAACTGGATTCCACAGAAAGTTCGGAAAGTTCTTCCATGTTCTTTAGGTTGTAAAAGGAATCTTGTGGAATTCACCTTCAATTCCTGGGTGAGATTCCTCCGTTTTCAGCATGTTGCTGCAACGTTTTTCTCGTCATCTTGCATTACGTTAGCTAAATGCACATTTAAAATGCCCAGGGGTGGGTGGGGTGGAGCTGAAATCTCGTCTGGTCTTCATTCCAAGGGCAGAGAAGATGCAGAAGAGACCCAGGCAGAAGATGATGCCAACATCAATATTATACCTTATGATCTGAGCAAGACGCCTTATACTGGAAGTCCCCCTCCCCACCAAAAAAAACACGACCAGACTTTCTTTTTTAAGCACAATACTTTTCCATGTATAAGACCAGGCATAGGCAAACTTGGCTCTCCAGATGTTTCGGAACTACAACTCCCATGATCCCTGACCACTGGCCCTGTTAGCTAGGGGTCATGGGAGTTGTAGTTCCAAAACATCTGGAGGTTGCCTATGCCTGTATAAGACTATTTTTTTTACTCTAAAATAATGTTCAAAATCTGGGCTCATCTTATACATGGATAGTATCTCCCCCCCCCATTTTCTTAAACCCAAGTCCCCCAAAATAGGGGTGTCTTATACATGGGGGTGTCTTATAGACGGAAAAATACAGCATGTTAGAGCACATTTTGTTGTTATCATAAGGATTTATAAAAAATATCCAATGTGCACTAATGCTGTACAAACATAACTTCTTTTTAAATAAAAAATCCCAGTCCATATGATTGACAGTCTACTCTAAAAGAAGAAGGAAGTTAAGAAAGAAAAAAGGAGAACTGTACTAGGGAGAATGAAAAGAAAAGAGAGAAGAGTTAATCTATTTTAGGAGTAGGGAGGGTTTGTTTTTTTAAAAAATAGAACATCAAGAAGGAAATGCAACAGAGAGAATATGCATTTTCAATCATTTCTTAAAGCAAGGAAAAATAAAAGAGGCAGCAAGGTGAATATCAGAGGGAGAGACAGGGAGATTTCCACACAAGAGAGAAGGCAGGGAGACACAAACAGCCCAAGATAGTGGCGGTTTAATATGATTAGTGCCTGATGAACAGATATAGATAGAGAGGCAGCGAAGGAAACATACGAATAGGATCAGAGAACATGAGTAGAAAAGTTGTGGCCCTATTGTTTATTCATATAGCGTCATCTATGTACATGATGCAGGACAGAGAATGGGTTTGATGGATTCCTACGCAAAGGAGCTTACAATCCAAAATAGACGCAGGGGAGCAAGAAAGAAACAGAGGAAACTAAGACAGACATAACAGATTTAAACCAAAAGTTAGGAAGACTGGTGAGCAAAACTTTGCAATAATTTGCAATAATTTCCCTTTTTTGTTTATTTGTTTCAGCCACGTACCATATAATGTATGAACATGTGACCAGTGCTTTTTCCCCTGGGGGTATGCATACCCCTAAACATTTTGTGAATCTTTGTACTTTTGTCCATTTATTGTATTTATTTCCCCCGATTTGAACTTAAAAATGGTGATTTTATTGAGTCCAAATGAGAGTGCCCCTAAACTTTTTTTAGGGGGGGGGAGCACTGTGTGTGGCACTTTACAGGGGTCCATTTTGGGCAAATTCCAGTAGAATTGGGTCAGGACGCATTTACACACAAAACAATACCGATGTTGATGATTGTTGTTGTTGTTGTTTAGTCGTTTAGTCGTGTCCGACTCTTCGTGACCCCATGGACCATAGCACACCAGGCACTCCTGTCTTGCACTGCCTCCCGCAGTTTGGTCAAACTCATGTTCGTAGCTTCGAGAACACTGTCCAACCATCTTGTCCTCTGTCGTCCCCTTCTCCTAGTGCCCTCCATCTTTCCCAACATCAGGGTCTTTCCCAAAGATTCCTCTCTTCTCATGAGGTGGCCAAAGTATTGGAGCCTCAGCTTCACGATCTGTCCTTCCAGGGAGCACTCAGGGCTGATTTCCTTAAGAATGGATAGGTTTGATCTTCTTGCAGTCCATGGGACTCTCAAGAGTCTCCTCCAGCACCACAATTCAAAAGCATCAATTCTTCGGCGATCAGCCTTCTTTATGGTCCAGCTCTCACTTCCATACATCACTACTGGGAAAACCATAGCTTTAACTATACGGACCTTTGTCGGCAAGGTGATGTCTCTGCTTTTTAAGATGCTGTCTAGGTTTGTCATTGCTTTTCTCCCAAGAAGCAGGCGTCTTTTAATTTCGTGACTGCTGTCACCATCTGCAGTGATCAAGGAGCCCAAGAAAGTAAAATCTCTCACTGCCTCCATTTCTTCCCCTTCTATTTGCCAGGAGGTGATGGGACCAATGGCCATGATCTTGGTTTTTTTGATGTTGAGCTTCAGACCATATTTTGCGCTCTCCTCTTTCACCCTCATTAAAAGGTTCTTTAATTCCTCCTCGCTTTCTGCCATCAAGGTTGTGTCATCTGCATATCTGAGGTTGTTGATATTTCTTCCGGCAATCTTAATTCCGGCTTGGGATACATCTAGTCCAGCCTTTCGCATGATGAATTCTGCATATAAGTTAAATAAGCAGGGAGACAATATACAACCTTGTCGTACTCCTTTCCCAATTTTGAACCAATCAGTTGTTCCATATCCAGTTCTAATTGTAGCTTCTTGTCCCACATGGAGATTTCTCAGGAGACAGATGAGGTGATCAGGCACTCCCATTTCTTTAAGAACTTGCCATAGTTTGCTGTGGTCGACACAGTCAAAGGCTTTTGCATAGTTGATGAAGCAGAAGTAGACGTTTTTCTGGAACTCTCTAGCTTTCTCCATAATCCAGCGCATGTTTGCTATTTGGTCTCTGGTTCCTCTGCCCTTTCGAAATCCAGCTTGCACTTCTGGATTTCTGGATGTTGATGATACATAAATCAAAGATACTTCATGGCAGTGATGGAGTATTCACAAGCTTGTTTTTACAAATATTTCTAAAGGGCTGTTTGCGCTGAGGCTCTCAGAGCACTGCACAATTTAAAAGCACAAACATTATTTAAAAACAGCAGCATAACCCAAAACCGACAGAAGAACCCCAGCATAAAACCCCGCCGATCCGAGAACTTGCACTAAAATGCTTTGGCAAATTAAAAGCAAAAAACAGAGAGTTGTCACCAGGCGAGCCACCCTGGGGAAGGCATTCAACTACTGGGGTCCCATTGCAAAGAAGGCCCTGTCCAAACTTCCACTCACCTCACATCAGAAGAGAAAGGGACATGGAGGAGACACAAATCTCATCTGATGCAACGATTGTAAAAGCGTGTGCATTGTGGGAAGAAGATGAATGTATCACGAGCTCTTGCTCTGCTAAAAGGCATGTCTTACAAACCCCTCAGTGGTGCTGAAGTCCAAGTCCATTTTTCTACAAGGCCTCCTGGAAATGGCCAAAGGTCACCGTTTAGAGAAGCCAGAGAGGGGCGTTAAGAGGTCAACCTCGTAGAGTTATAGAATTCCTACCAACTGAAATCATTGGTTGCAATCACACACACTCGAAGGAAGACTAAACCAATTGTTCCCAGGTATTTGCTTATATACAATACTTTTTCTGAGCGAAGTACTTTGGGTCAGAGAAATTCTCTTCTGCTCTCCGCAGTGGTTATTATTAATCCTAAAGCGGCTGGCTTTGCACAAACTGCTGATTCAAGTACTTCCCAGAAAGGGCGCGGGGGGGGGGTTCAAACGGTATATTAAGGAAATCTGATTCCTATATATCTCCAGGTGTAATCTGAGCAACTACTAAAAGGGAGTTTCCTTCCTTGTGCTTCTTGTGTGCCAAGAACTTAAAATGCAAAGTAGAAATCGAGTTTTTCGCTATTCAGAACTGTTTATTTAAGGACATCCCACTAGATAAACAATCAATAGTAAATCTCGTTCCACACTCAACTGGTTTTGAAACAAAAAAACTTGTGTTGTGGGGCGGAAGGCTGATGCATTACATAAACAACACTGCCGTTTAAAAAGAGTTTGCTTTTTAAAGGCATCTCAATTGTTTGTGGGTTTTGCGGGTGAGGAGGGAGGGAGCAGTTTGCAAGCCATAGCCTACTGTGTAGATCTTGTGGGCTTCTGCATACCACCAATTTATTTTGGGGTGGGGGCAGTGGAGAAGATGGGACAATGGCATGATGTGAAATAAATTTTGGAAAATAAAAGAATCTGATGTGTCTAGTGGGTTGCTGAACCTGACTAGTCCGCTGCATGGAGACCGTGGGTAGCAATTAAAGACAGGCTCTATGTGGTAGCCACACTGTGTGTGCCTCAGGCCATAGAAAGCTTGCCCCAAATGTATTTCACTATCTAAAGGTAAAGGGGCCCCTGACCATCAGGTCCAGTCGTGTCCAACTCTGGGGTTGCGGCGCTCATCTCGCTCTATAGGCCGAGGGAGCCGGCATTTGTCCACAGACAGCTTCTGGGTCATGTGGCCAGCATGACTAAGCCGCTTCTGGCGAACCAGAGCAGCACACGGAAACGCTGTCTACCTTCCTGCCAGAGTGGTACCTATTTATCTACTTGCACTTTGATGTGCTTTTGAACTGCTAGGTGGGCAGGAGCTGGGACCGAGCAACGGGAGCTCACCCCGTTGCAGGGATTCGAACCGCCGACCTTCTGATCAGCAAGCCCTAGACTCTGTGATTTAACCCACAGCGCCACCTGGGTCCCTATTTCACTATCTACAGAATTAAAACAGCTCGGTATTTTTGAGGGAGGGTGGTGGTTGCTTTTGACGTGGGTAAATCACCTGACTCAGAAGAAAACACAAAATGGCTAGATCAGGGGGTCAGCAGTGCCATCGCCGTACACCAATATTTAGCTATACAGTGGTACCTTGGTTCTCAAACACCTTGGTATTCAAACGCTTTGGTTGTCAAACGTCTTAAAACCCAGAAGTTAAGTGTTCCAGTTTTCAAACGTTTTTCGGAAGCTGAACGTCCAATGCAGCTGTCGGCTATTGTTTCCGGGGCACCTGCACCAATCAGAAGCTGCACCTTGCTTTTCAAACATTTCAAAAGTCAAACGGACTTCCGGAACGGATTAAGTGTGCCACTTTTGTTTTTGAGACTTTATTGGTTAATTTGTTTTTGTGACTGTGTGGAACCCAGTTCAGCTACTGATTGATTGATTGATTGATTGATTGTGTGACTGCAGAAATGGATAAAAGCCCCCCATCCAAACAATGACTCATCAGTGCATGAAAGAAAAAAAATTAATTTTAATTTTTATCATCTACAATACTGTCTTATTTATTTTAAAGTACAGTACATTGATTATTGCTTTCATTTTATGGATTAATGGTCTCGTTAGATAGTAAAACTTCATGTTAAATTGCTGTTTTAGGGGTTGTTTTTAAAAGTCTGGAACGGACTAATCCCTTTTGCATTACTTTCTATAGGAAAATGTGCCTTGGTTTTGGAACGCTTTGGTTTTGGAATGGACTTCTGGAACGGACTAAGTTTGAGAACCATGTTTACCACTGTATGCATCTTCTAAACTGAAAAATGGGAGTAGCACACACCATATCAGAAATATAGGTTACAATGGGACAGGTCCAATATCGTCCACAGAACCACACATAACTGCATTGCTGGATTGGACAAAAGACCCCGTAGAGACCAGACACACCAGCTGGGAAGTCCGCAAGCAGAGAGAGCACGACAAAAGATTAATATGCCACCATCAATTTAAGAAGCGGAATAGGGCAGTTTGCAATCTAAAACCCAACACAGGAGAAACCGAGGGAAAAGGAGGGAACGGTAAAATGGGAAAGGACTGTGCAATTGTTTCAGTTATATGGGCTTGTTCACAGGCATAAAAATGCAGCGCGGCTTGGGAACTGGGGAGCTGTGCCAAAGGCTTTATACGAAAGGTTAAAATTGGAGGAGGGATTTGAAGGAAGCAGCAGTCCCATTTAAGAGCCAGCGTGGAAGAAAGGTCAGAGTCGTTTGAGGGAGCAGCCATCCTGTGGTATTTGCCTCCAGCAAATGGCATTCAGACGAGGCACACTGCCTCTGGAAAAAAGGAGGCTCCGTTTAGTTCTCATGGCGAGTAGCTGCCACTAGACTTATCCTCTAAGAATTTCATTTAGAAGCCGTCCACGCAAAGGGCTGTCACAACATCCCAATGCAATAAATGTTGCAAAGTAAGTGTGTGCATAATTACATGGCAGGCTGCTCTTTTTCAGCCACCCTGCGTTCCCTTTCCTCTGCCACGGTATTATGATTGCCTTTCGCTTGAAAATCATCTTTGGACCCATTCCCTTTTCACAGATCTACCTTATCTGATCTCACCCGCAGTATAGACAGCAGATGCTAGCACACAGAATCATAGAGCTGGAAGGGATGGCAAGGGTAATCTAAGTCCAATGCAGGAATCTTTTTTCCCACGTGGGGCTCAGACCCACTGTCAGGAATATGGGCAGGAGTCGGGCTCTGGGGCCTGTGGTGCTTTGCAGGACTAGGGCCTGCCTCAGCTTGTGCTGAAGAAGCAAGGAGTGGCCACTCAGGTGAGGCCACTTGACAACTCACTGCACCTGGTGGCAAGAGCTGGGAGGGATAAAAGCTCAGCATTTCCCTTCAGCTCTTTGCCACAGCAACGCGTTCTCTACCTTGCTATGTCTGGCCTCCTGTTCCTTGATCCTTCGCCTTGCTCCTTGGACCTTCGCCTTGCCAGCGCCCTTCTCCTCGACTCCCAGACCTTCGCCTCCGCCTTGCTCCTTGACCCTCAGGCCCTCGCCTCTGTGACGCCCTGCTCCCCAACCTTCGGTTCCTTGACCCTGCGACTGCCTGCTGCTGGACCCTCAGCCCTGCACCATTCGGACCCCGTTCCTGCTTCCACACCACCATCTTGCCCCTGGTCCTGATGTCCTTAGGCGGG
Source organism: Zootoca vivipara (assembly GCF_963506605.1). Taxonomy (NCBI): domain Eukaryota; kingdom Metazoa; phylum Chordata; class Lepidosauria; order Squamata; family Lacertidae; genus Zootoca; species Zootoca vivipara. The sequence goes on from NC_083282.1 coordinate 24,821,194, forward strand.
CCTGCTACTCCCGCAGACCAGACCCACAACCCTGAGATTAAGAGTCTCCTGCTCTTACCGACTGAGCAGTGTTCGAAACTGAGATATGAAAGTTAGGAGCTAAACGGCACCTTAAACAGAGGTTAGGGGCACAATGATGGAATGTCTAGGTGTGCTTTTTTTATAAGAAGAATACAAAGCTGGAAATGAACGAACTGCAGCTAAAATCTTATATTCATTTTTTACATGGTCTAGTCCTCATCTGAAGACTGCAAAAAAAAAAACCAAAGCCATACTTCCCCTGGCCGCCCCCGACCCCTAATATTCTTATGAGGGTCCTTTCTCCAATCTTTGGAGAGTGGCTGGAAGTGGGGAGGCAGAAAAGGGTCTTCCTTTCCTTCCAGCAGTAGCAATTTTAATTCTGAAATCTTAGGCGCAGTACAGTGGTATCTAAGTTTACTAATTTTATCCGTTCCGGAAGTCCGTTCTTAAACCGAAGCCTTTCTTAAACCAAGGCGCGCTTCCCCTAATGAGGCCTCTCGCCACCAGTGCCCTTCCACCGTTCGGATTCTGTTCTTAGACCGAGGTAAAGTTTGCAAACTGGGACACTACTTCCGGTTTTGCAGAGTTCGTGAACTGAATATTGTAGTTCGTAAACAGGGCTGTTCTTAAACCGAGGTACCACTGTACTGCACCCAGAGCTCAGAAACGGCTTGCATTAATGAAATTCTCTGTCACAAAACACGCCTAGAACAACGGGAGCTTCGAACGCTGCAACTGAGCTATTTCTTGCTTTCTCGTTCTTCACAGCTTTTACACACCCAGAATCAGAAATTTCATTTTTTTATAATAAAAAAACCACACACACAACAACAATCAATTTAAATCTGGGGGACAGTCCCCATTGTCAGACCTGCATCATTTTAACCAGTTCTTTTGTGTGTGTGTCACTGATACAGAGTACTGTCACCTCTGCTTTTGCTGTCAATGGCAGACATGCCGTGACGGCAGCTACAGCATTTTTATCACAAAATTGTAGAATTTTAGAGTTGGAATGGGCCCCTGAGGATCAACTAAGTTCCAGCCCCCTGCAATGCAAGGCTATGCAGCTGTCCCATATGAAGATCGGACCTGCAACCTTAGCATTGTCAGCACAATGGTCTAACCAACTGAGAACCAGCTGCACCCCGCTGCAGCGCTGACTTAAAGTAATGGTCTGTTGCTAAAACAAGCAGCCAGAATTAGTTCTAGGCATGCTACACTATTTCTCTTCTGTGATTTAAAAACAAGTCAGCATGAATTCAAGGGAACGATTAGTAGTGATTTCATGCCTCCTTCCTTTTAGTTGTTTCATGGTTTTCTTCTTCAATTCTGCCTGAATTATCCACAACCAAGAAGGGAATCTGGTTTTGCCAATCATGGGCATAGGATCATTTGTCAAATGATACGGGGAAAGCGCTAAATCACAGGGCATAATCCAGCCAAGGTGAAACACTTTTAACCTCTCCAAAGAATTAAATGTGTTCTTAAATTTTCCCTTTGGAATTAATTGGAGAGGTATTAATTTTGGATGAATTATGCATTCAGTATTTTGGAAGAAAAGCAATAATGGCAACAACGCATTAGGCAAACAGGGCACAAGTTCACAGAATAATAAAAGAATTGTAGAGCTGGAAGGGAGCACAACGCTCATCTAGTCCAACCCCCTGCAATGCAGGAATCTTTTGCCCAATGTGGGGCTCAAACCCATAACCCTGGGATTAAGAGATTCATGTTCTACCAACTGAACTAGTGATGATAGAGCTAGAGATGAGAGAGAGAGAGAGAGGTGGTTCCTCAGATCACTGACCAAAAGTAAGGGATCTCCACATAAAGTAGGTAACAATGTGCTTACCAGTTTGTGCAATACAAATGTGGTGGGACATATGAAGAGTTCCATTTTCGCAGCTTAAATATTTGCTGGATTAAGCATGAAATCTCGATCCCCTGTGAATGTTTATGAAGCCAATTGGGAATGCATGCAGAAAATGTGACTCAGCACACGGGTGTTTTAATACTAAACAGGCATGAAAACATGTTTTTCAGTAAGAAGAGACTGCATAATTTTGCCTAGAACATTACTTACCAGGCCAGAAAAATCCCTACCCTAACCAGGTATACAACAAAAAACAATGGTTCCACATAATGAGCTTTTAGCTGGGGATGGGGCGGGAATCACTAACCTCCAAATTAACACGACGCAAATGTTCATTCAAGCAACCTGATTAAAAGGAGCCAATGTAAAATCTGTAGCAAAAAAAACCCCACCCCAAAACCGCATGTTAACAGATAGTGTTAAGGGATGTTTTCTTTTCTGCTCTCTTGTTTTTAGAACAATTTACCGGTATTTGTTCAATATTATAATAGATTCTTACACTGTACTTCTTGTTTGTGATCTGAGGTCAATGTTGAAAACCATGCATGCACAATTTACTGTCGGCAGATGTTGGGACATTTCAGACATTCCAAGAATAGACAGACAGTCAAATGAAAACAACCTCAATAGATTTGCTCTTGTGAAATTGGATACGCTCAGGTGCTAACCATGAGCAAAAGAGTGTTTTCAGAAATTATGGCCATGGTCAACCTTGTAAGCGATGCTTATACAAATCGCGTTCTCTCAAATGCAACTTCTTTTTTTCTAATCACCGTAGCAAAATCCAGGTTAACATTGCTGAACCAAAAGAACAAAAGCAAATGTAAAAGGACACCAGAAACTTCTTAATGTACACACAGAATTTTATAGATATCAATAAAAGATAGAGTAGGTAAATGGCAGATAAAGACCAATGTTACAGGCTGATCTACAAACCCAGTGATGAGACAAGTGGAATGCCCCAACATTTCACACTTAATTTTTCATGCTTCGAGATCCTGCGTGATCTCACTATATAGAAGTCACATAAGATAACATTAAAGCACAATGTTATGCATGTTTATTCATAATAATAATAATAATAATTTTTTATTGGCCAAGTACATTTTCCAACATACTTGGAATTTGTTTCGGCTACATTGCAATGTAAACATACACACACTGTTCCACTCACAATACAAATAAGCAAAGAAACCCACCCATAATTGACCTCCCCTTCAGCTGCACATCTACAAATTTAACAATTTAATGGCACAAGGGAAAAAACTGTTCCTGTGCCTGGCCAATTTTGTATATGAAGACCTGTAGCGACGGGAGTAAATCTAGCAGATGATGGCAGGGATGTAAAGGCTCTGCTGCAATTCTCTCTGCTCTCTTCTTAACTCTGGTAGCATAGATTGTCTCTATTGTAGACAAGCTGGCACCAATTACCCTTTCTGCAATTCTTACAGCTCGTTGGAGCCTTTTCTTGTCTGTCTTGGAGGCTGTACCATACCAAGCAGTAATAGAATTACAGAGAACAGTTTCAATGATGCTTCTGTAAAATTGGATCAACACTTTCTGGGGCAATTTAAATTTCCTTAGTTGACGCAGAAAATACAACCTCTGGTGGACCTTTTAAATCATACTATTGATGTAAGGAAGTTTTGCAGATGAGGCTGATCCTAAACCTGTACTGCCTTGTAAGATACCTTTGGGAGAAGAAAAGGCTAAGGAGTAAACCCTACACAAATCTGGAGTGAAGTCCCTAAAACTACAGTGGCGCCTTGTACGCCTCCTTCCGGCAACTCCTGTTGACAAGCTGGTGCCAAACGTATTGCTCTGCTTTCTTTTGAACCATATTAGCAAGGCTGAGGCTGGGGGTGTGGGGGGGGGAGGCTTGCCGTTTGGGCAGCCAAGGACTTCCATACACACTGCCCAGGCTTGTGCCCCGGGGAGGTCACTTCAGTTCTGCTAATCCAGCTGTTTGGCCTTATCCCTGCAGACACACTCGAGACAGACAGATACTAACAACGATATACTCCCCAAATAAATAGATTATATCCAACAGAGCACTAAGTTACTGTCCTGTCAGTGCGAGGATTTATGTTTGTGCCACAGGACTTCCTCCGTCTCCTTAAATCTGTTATGGGGGTTCCCCCAACTTTCTGGAGCAGATCTGAAGAGGACATGCACAGAGAGAGGGAGGGAGGGAGGGACAGAGAGGGCACACTGCACAAACATAAATCCTTGCACTTTGCCATGTTCAAATGCAGGCATCCCCAAACTCAGCCCTCCAGATGTTTTGGGACTACAACTCCCATCATCCCTAGCTAACAGGACCAGTGGTCAGGGATGATGGGAATTGTAGTCCCAAAACATTTGGAGGGCCGAGTTTGGGGATGCCTGTTCAAATGTCACATCAAAACATCTGGCTCTCCAGATGTTGCTGAACTACAACTCCCATCATCCCTGGCCATGGGCCATGCTGGCTGGGATTGATGGGAGCGAAAGGTTCTCCACCCTGCATTAAGCTACAGTTAACCATGGTGTTCACATGAACAAGCAGCATGCTGGTGCAAGCTGCTCAAAACTCCCGGCTCCGCTCCTCTCCTGCTCCTGCTGGGAACAGCCACCACAAGCCTCGGCCTGGTGTGTTGTGCCAACCCAGCTCATGGTTTCTTCCCCCCTCCCCAACAATCTATGAGCAGTAAGCCAAGAACAAACGTTGGTCGCTCCATGGTTTGTTTTGGAGAGGAACAAACCATGAGCCCAGGTTCGGACAGCACAACAAGCCTGCTGTTTGCTGCTCCTGGCACAGCCAGAAGCTGAGAGAGGAGCAAAGATGGGACTTTTGAGCAGAACCATCACACTGCTCTTTAACATTAAACCGCTGTTGAACATTAGCTATGGTTTAATATAACATGCCAAACCGGCCAATGTCTTAAACTACAGTAGAGTAAGTAACGTAGCTGGAGGTTGCTGGATTAGCATCTACCAGGGAATATTCTGAAGCCTTCTATTCACTCCATTGCCTTCAGAGGTATCGTGAGGCTCCCAAGATACTTTTCAATAGCGCTTGTTGGAACACCAACAAATGCAGTTTTCAGAAATAAAGTTTCTGGCCGTCATTGTTATAAATTCAAAAACCACTGTGCAACAAGAGAAGTTGCACCGGTTTTATGGAATAAGGACACAAATAAATCCAGAACTGTGATGATATTATTATTATTATTATTATTATTATTATTATTAATAATAATAATAATAATACCCCGCCCATCTGGCTGGGTTTCCCCAGCCAATCTGGGCGGCTTCCAACAGAATATTAAAATACAATAATTAATCTATTAAACATTAAAAGTTTCCCTAAACAGGGCTGCCTTCAGATGTCTTCTAAAAGTCAGATAGTTGTTCTTTCCTTGACATCTGATGGGAGGGCGTTCCACAGGGCGGGTGCCACTACCGAGAAGGCCCTCTGCCTGGTTCCCTGTAACTTGGCTTCTCGCAGCGAGGGAACTGCCAGAAGGCCCTCGGCGCTGGACCTCAGTGTCCAGGCAGAAAAATGGGTGTGGAGATTTTAAAAAATTACCGCCATTCATCAGATATACCAAACTATTGGTAGCCTTCTAGCTCAGGGTATTTTGATATGATCTTCGCAGTCCTAAATAGATAGCTCACCTGTACTTCCTAGATCTTAAGTCACGAATAGGGCTGCATGGCATAAATGAGTCAACGCATCAAATATTCACTTCAAAAAATATACTGTCAACATCTGTTTTAATTTATATATCTTCCTTGCAGCCACCAAGGCTTAAGCTTCTTTCCCCACAAAACTTTCTTCTCATCTGTGAAAAAGGAGTCAGGTAAAGAAATAGGGAGTTGCAGGCGGCAATGCATAAGCTAAGGCTTAGTCTCATTAATATACTAAAACGGAAGGCAGTTTTCCTGAATCCTGTCAAAGCGAGACTTGTTGCAACGGCGCTTATTTTGTACTGGTTTTTCTGTTCCTTGAAAGATGAATGGCAAAATAACTTGCCTACTCTTCTCCAGGAACTTCCAAGAGATATAACCTACTTCCTCAAAGAACTTTTCAGACCCCTAGAGCTTTTGCACCGTTGCAAGATGAAGGTCCTCTCTGGCAGACTTCCCCAGCTGTTTGGCTGCCCGTCCCCTTTGACAGTTTGCAAGACCTGGAAAATGCCGCCGCAAAGAACACAGGGGTGCCGCACTTCAAAAGGACCTTTGATTCCTTTGTATGAAAGCAACTTTTGGCATGACAGGGAGAGAGAGGCCACGTCAGTTAAAATTAGTGATGTGGAAATGAGCCTGACTTGCAGCACCGGACTGCCAACTTAACTTGCGAGGCAAATCTGTGCCAAAAACACGAGAAGATTCTTCACAGTTAAAAGCTCAACACTGCTGACGACGTTCTCCAACAAAGTTCAGTTATAGCAGACGCTCCCAACCAAAAAATAAAGCTCTGTAATCAATGCATCTTCTGGGAGGGCCAAACAACACACGGCATGGAGATCAGAGATTGCATTTCCCAACATTTCACAGAATATCATTCTATGTGTTGGAAGGGGCCACAAGAGTCATCGATTCCAACGCCCTGCAATTCAGGAATATTTCACTCAACATGGGCCTCGAACCCATGGCCCTGAGATTAAGAGTCTCGTGCTCTACCGACTGAGCTATTCCAAGGTTATATGGCTTATTACTGAAATGCAAGTGCAGGAGGTTGCCAACATGAACCAAGCAATGGTGCTGGGCAAATGAGCATTTAACCCTTGGTGCTAATCAGAACCACTCACACCCACCCCAAAGGGTGCTATTTGCGCTACAGGGCTGGCGTGAGGAGGAAATAAATGTAAGGTAGCTAAGGGCCAAACGAGAAGTGTCAAACAGTTTGGCCTTGCATGGCTGGCTTTCTTTCCAAAACCAACATCCAGCATGATAAGTGAAGGGGAGCTTTAACCCTTTGCCGCCACCACAGGAACCTGCACCCCACAGCAGCTATTTGCAATACAGTACAAGGAAAGCTCATCTGCTTCTAGGTACTTATGTAACTTGCCTGCTTGAGCATTTTGGTGGTGTCATCATAAGAGAAGCGGCTAAGATACAACTTAAGCGGCCCTGTTTATCCACAGAACACTATTCCACAGTAAACATATGAGATTAATGCGCCCTAATTCCTCCAAACACCTGGACACACTGTGCAGAAGTTGGGGCTAAATGAGGCTGAATGAATGCAGTCAACAGGCATTTTGCACTGTAAGTAGCAGCCATGGGGTGGGTGGGAGCAGCAGCAGGGTTCTGGAGTCAGCAGTTTCTTCCTCCTCCTGCAGTGGACCCAACAATGAATATATATATATCAGGAGTTATTACTGTACTACCAAATAGATCCCATATCCATTTCAGATAGGTCTTCAGTCAATCATATAATTCTTGACTTCCTCCATTTCCCTGAACTCTAAAATAATAATAATAAAACCCAAAATTTATGAGCTCACCCACCCAGCATATTTTCAAAACTTTTTAAGAGTGAAGTGAAGACAAGACAAGGCAGACATTCCAAGATGGATGGGAGCAGCCTGAACATGTTTTTTTTTTCCTGCCCTGGAAAAAGAACGCCTCAGAATGCAGCAAATAAATGTTCAGACCACTTCTACTGAACTTTGGAATGAATGCCAATCTCTTCACCACATATTCGTTATTTTGACTTGATCAACTACCGTAGTTCTCAAATATATAATCTCAGCTGTAAAAAATTCAGACCATGGAGGTTCCCTACCGGGTAGACATTCTCTTGAGTTCACATATCCATTTTATAATTTGGACAGATGACATTGTGGACGTTTCCCACAACTCAAAGGAATCTAACATACTACTCTAACGAAAGCAAAGTCCATGCATCAATGCAGCTATGTGAAATTTAACTGGATAGATTATGTATGTACTTGTCCCAAACACTTAATAAATAACTTCTTGGCTACGGGAGTTGCTGGAAGGAGGCGTACATGGCGCCATCCAACCAGACTCCACTCTGGATTTGTGTACGGTTTACGCCAGGCATCCCCAAACTTCGCCCCTCCAGATGTTTTGAGACTACAATTCCCATCATCCCTGACCACTGGCCCTACTAGCTAGGGATCATGGGAGTTGTAGTCCAAAAACATCTGGAGGGCCGAGGTTGAGGACGCCTGTCCTAGATGGGCTACCTTCCCAGGATGACAAGCCCCATTTGCCCCTCACTTCCCCCTACAGCACTTGCAGAAACAACCTTCTTGACCGCTGGACTCGCTATTGGTCTTGTCTGCTCAATCTGCCAGAGGCTGTTTTCGCATGCAGAGGAAGTCCCTAACTTACCAAGCATTTCAGACCCATTGGCTACCCTCACCTGGTGTAGCTGGCCAATGGAAGCCGTTCCCAGGATGCAGCTGCTGTTGCGTGCTGACAGCTTCTACAAGCCACAGGCGAGACCTGAGTGTAAGGTGGGGACCAAAGGTGGACAAACCACCCTGGAAGGAACATGATGTGTCCCCCACCAGAGGTACTACCTCTCCCCTAACACCCCGCACACCCAAACAACATGAGAGAATGAGGTATCCTGCAATCAGGTGCCACACTGAAGCACACACTTAAAACTTCTGCAAAGGCTTGATTCCAACACTTTTCAGGAAGGTAATTTCATATTGAGCACCTGAAGCTATGTGCAGGTAAAAACTTTACATCTCTGTGCACAGCTTGCCTGTCAGTGTCGATTTGGCACTACCGTGATGTTCATCTGCCCTGCACAAATTGTGCTCTGAACATCTGGAAATAGCTCGGACGGAGACAGAACCCTCCAGTTCCCAAGGAATGAAAATGTCAGGATGCAAATGCCGAATAATGGAATTGTGGCTACTGCAGCCATATTTATGCCCATTCCATGAGCACCAACTTGCATACAGCATAGCACAGATGCTTTGTGATCGTGAATATGGGAGAGCAATAAGGTTCGTTTGCTTGTTTTGCAAATGGGCTGCCTCTGTTGGTTGCTGCGTGGTCTATCTATACTGCCAAGTTGTCAGTGTCTTTTAAAGTGTTGATTCGCGAGGCTCCTGGATGGGATAAAACACAGCACGCATACCAATATCCAATATTAATAAGCTAAATGCCATTCATTATTAAAACTGTGTACGGATCAGATAGTCAAGTGAATATGCAGTTAGGGCTTCACGGGTCAAAATGATCTTCTGATCAGGGAGCAGCAAATGATCAAATCTCCTCTGCCTCCTACAGATCCTGGTAAACATTAGTGCATAGTTTGGGGGGGGGGAGACACTATTACCCGAACAAGGGAAGAAAACACACACAAACACAATGGGCGGCATAAGTAAACTCTGCAATAAAAACCTGTGCAAAATAAAACCAGGCTGTTCATCAGTCCAGGCACAGCCTAAATCCTCAAGACCCCGTCTAATCTTCGGGGATTAGGGCTAGACAATTCTCCTGGGGTTGGTAAAGCACGTTAACAACAAGAAGAAGCTAGTAACGTAGTAACAAGGAAGAGGGTTGTTTTGCAGCTGCCAGGGTGAGCAATGACTAAGGATTCTGAAACGGCAAGAAATTCCTCTCGCAACCCACCACAGAGTGAGAAGGGAAAATGACCAAACAGCAGATGCAATCAAGGAGAAGGGGGGGGGGAGTCACAAAGAAAGGAGGGGGGGAAGTGGGTGGGAGGAGAACTTCTAGACTCTTCAGGGCAACAGTGACTTTTAAAGCAAACCACTTCACCAGAGATGACGAAAGTCTTCAATTCAGGGTTGGTGTTGTTTTATGAAGCCTGCGCCAATTTTTTTTTATAAAAAAAAACAAATTCTCAGGACGTCTTTAAAGGCGGAAACCTGTGCAATTCAATAAGGATATCGAGTTTGCAGGTTTGATTGTTTTTAAGATGTCTCACCCGCCCCCACCCCCCTTTCGCTATGAGGTACCGGGACGCTGTTGCAGCGTTACAATCAAGCAATTAAAAGGAAATAAAAGACGTAAGTCAGTTGTGCATGCAATTATAAAAGCAAGTAAGGCAATTCCAAGGAAAAGCAGCACAGTGAAGATTGACCAAAACAAAAGAGACGCATCCCCCCCCCCACACACACACAAATCCCACCTGTCCAAGGCCTGAGTCAAGCAGTGAGTCTTCAGCATAGTATGGAACTTATATAATGAAGAAGCCAGAAGCATTTCTGCTGGGAGGGAGATTCACAATTTAGGGGCTACCACAGAGAATGCCCTGTCCGGGTGGCCCACACATCTTACGAGTTGCAGCATTACCAAGGAAGCCCTTGTGAAAAGCAATTTTATTATTAATTATCCATTAAACACCTAAACTTTCCAAGCACTGTACATGAACAATAATGTAAAGAAATAAGACAGTCTATATCAGGGTGGTTCAATGTGTGGCCTGAGGGCTACATGTGGCCCTCAAGGCCTTTTTTGGTGACCCTCGGCAACATTTGATGCTCTCCCCCCACCCCACCCCAGGCTGCCTGCCCAAAGCTGGGTAAGCAAGATGCTGGGCTTTGGGAAGGAGGCGTGAAGGCTCTGACAGGGTCCCAGAGTCCTCCTGCCTCCTTCCCAAAGCCTAGTTAGCATTTTCCCAGCTTTGGGAAGGAAGTGGGAGGGCTCAGAATCTAACAGGCACAAGACTAGATAAGTGAAGAGGAAAAGAAGCAAATTCAGGGATCAGTTCTTGAAATTACAGCAAGTCACATAATTGTTATGGTAACGACTACCTGAAGTTGCTCCTAAAGAGACAATTCTGGGAACTCAGGGAATCTTGGTGAAAAAGGATCCAAGCAGGTGTTCCTTGTCGTGTTTTAATCTAGCTAAATTACAGATAGTCCAACCATTCACCCTGCTAAAGGAAGGGAGGGGGAACCAAGTAGGATATGAAGTGGCTCACTGCTACCAATGTAGATGATGGCTATGTAGTCATAATTAGATGATTAAATATGAAGTTTTTAAAAATGGTAGCAATGTCCCTGCAGGCTAGCCTTCCCCAACCTAATGCCAGCCAGATGTTTTGGTTGACAAGTCCTATCTTCTGCAGTCGGCATGGCCAACAGCAAGAGATGGTGAGAGTTGAAGTCGAAAACATCTGAAGCCATCAGATTGAACAAAGCCACAATATACCATGGTTACACTACAACAATGGTTACGCTACAATTTTCAGAGTGGGTTTCAGAAACCATAATATGCATACAACCAACTTCAGAAGGTGGAAGTTGGGGCATTTCACAGGATCCACTGCCCTAACAAGACTATCATTTCAACTTCACAAAGTCGTAGAGAATTGTGTTTGCAGGTTCCGATTTTTCCAGGTGAAGTGGCTTCATTGACGGCGCCATGCTCAAGAGCCCCCAAATCCTGGAGCCAGGACTGTTTGTGCCTTATATTTCCAGCACACAATTTCACCCTTATTGGTATTTTTGAAATCATGCTTGCTGTTGTTCTTTGCTCGCTCCAGAAGTCCTCTTTCCTTCTCTTTTTGACCGTTTGGGGAAGTAAAGACAAAGAAGCAAACAAAAAAATCTGCTTTCATAACCGTTTTAAGTTTCATAACTATGGGAACAGAGCTCCCACAGTATGAGCACTCCATCCATAAAAATTATACGCACAATTTCTCCACACGTCAACAAATAAGATTCTATTTTGGCAGTGCTGCTAGAGCGACAGCCATTCCGCTTGTGACAGCCAAATTCAATGGACGGCTTTGGCTGTGAAAGTATTGTACCATGTTAACCTATCGGATGCTGTTTTCTCCTGCAACACTAGTTCAACTTGTGCAGAAAATTCAGCTTGTAGAACAACGCTGGCTCCCCCACTTCCCAAGCAAAGACGACATTTGATCTCACCCAATGTATGTATTCTAGGTTACACGTGTGTTGCAATGAGGGGGGGGGCACTGTACAAACACCACAGAAGTGTTGCATCAGCCATTTTTCACCGACTTTCTGCTGCCCACAAACTTCTCATCTTTTTTTTTTGCAGGCCTTTACAAACAGCCTTAAAAAGATCCTAAAAACAATCTCACACTCAAAGGTGGACAAATGGCACTACAGAATAGTTAGACATCCACCAGCCGCACCTCAACATTAATTATAGTCACCAGTGATGTGGAGCAAGAAGCATTCCATCTGCTGCTTTGTTTTTTTCTGTCAAATGCCAGCCAAATGGGCAGCCTGGAAGTGTCATTATTTCCCCTCATGACTATTCCTAGAAAGATGCATGCATAAACATAAATACACAGCTGTTTGGGGCATGCAAAAAATTGTGCTTTAATTTTCAGTGCCGACATTATTTTAAAAAACCAGTTTTAAACAATGTAAGGAAGTATATGCTCTTGAGTTGTCATATTCCAAAATACTTAATAAGTATTCCAAAATAATTTCCAAGTAAACCTTCAAATAGATATAATTTATACTACATAAACAGCACTTGAACTACCCCTCAAAAGCCAAGTATTACAAATACTATTTGGGCGACGGGGGGTGGGGAATACAAGTCAAATAGCACACTAAATTAGACCCCAATCAATTTAGGACATTTTTTAAAAAACCCTCAATCTTTCCAAGAAAATCCTCATCAGACACATTGAACGCAGATTGTCAATCACATGCTAGTAACTCCTAGCAAATAAGTATATTTCTAAACCTTACATGCCTTGCCAAAAGTCAAATTAGATCCAAGAGGCACATCTTATCCTGCCAGAAATTCATACTGAAATTCTCAACTTTCTCTTTTCTAGTTGGTATAACACTAAGCAGTGTTTTATCTCCCAAAAAGATGGGAAAGAGTAAAGAACTTGCATAGCTTGGCCTGAGACTTCAGCTTGGCGTGAGACTACTTATTCACTATTAACCAGCTACATTGTGGGCAGGCTACTGGAACCAAGCTTTTGACGTGCCTATTTTCGCAATGTGGAACAACATATTGTTTCCCATGGCATAAATGACTGGTGGAAGGAACCATGCAGTAATGGAGCAACTCCTAATGAAAGGGCAAAAGGCTTTCTGCCCTTAACCACCTTGCATTCCCACTTCCATAGCTCTGCCCTGCCTCCTGTTCTCTTGCAGCAGAGGTTACTGAACCAGGGAGAAATGAACCCACCTTCCTTCCTTCCTTCCTGCCTGCCTGCCTGCCTGCCTGCCAGTCAATCATTATTATTTCTTTCATATCGGCTGCAAAATTAGTTACCCCTTTTTGCTCTCTGCTGCAGATTCTATTCTCTGTGCTATATTTATGGATGTCCCTGAGGCAAGTCACTATTGGCAGGAGGAGGAGGAGGAGGAGAGAGAGAGAGAGAGAGAGAGAGAACAAAGGACTTTCACAAAGGAATTTAATCTCAGTATATTAGCCTTCCCAGCTTCAGCGGACTTGCTAAACTGCTGGATGCATTCCAATTGCCCTGCACAATGCCAGCATGAGCTGGAAGCATCAGATCTGGTAACAAGATGCATCATATCCTAGTGAAGTGGCAAAGGCTCTGAGCATTTCTCACAAGCCAGCATCATCTGCTCTGGATTCCTTTGGCCCATTAGATATACAGTAATGCATCATTCGGAGGCATCTGCATCATTTCTTACTCTTGTGGGGCCACTCACACCAGCTCCTCATTTCCCCTTCCAATAAGCATGCCAAAGAACACTTCCTTTACACCTGCCTATTTAAACCAGGGGGTGGAAGGTTCCAAATCCAATTGGGACGTTTGACTTTCTGAAACAAAGTGGGATGGGGAATTGCGTTCCATTTCTATCGGGTTCAGTGATCTGGAGTATAAGGCTGCTGTTTAACATGCAGCATTTATTTTTGTTATAACTGCTCTAATCTTGCAAATAAAGCTGATTGCAGTCATAAAGTAAGGTCGGGCTATTTGAATTTCCTCCCCACCTTTAATTTGCAAGAACGGCAAAGGACAAGGTAAATGCCGAGGCTGGAAACCTGTGTACTCGGTCCTGGCTGCGTCTTTATGCTGTGGAAGAGATGTCACACTCTGCACGTTGCCAGAGACACTCTTCTCTTTATTATTTCGCATGCTGCATGCGTAACCTCGCCCTCTTAGAAGGGGAAGGCGATGAAATAAGCCGTGACACTCTAGAAGTCTCACGCAGCCCTAGCAGCAGCCGGAAGTTCAGCTGAGGACAAGAGAGGCTGCATCATTTTTTGCAGACAGAGACCTCGCGCGGCACAGAGGCAAAGACTGAACGACAAAAGCACGAGGTCCCCCGCCTCTGACTAGGCACTTAAAGCGCAGCAATATGACAGTCTGTTCAGAAGTGACACCTCAGTGGGTTCAACAAGACTTTACACAGGAGCCACCGAGATCTCTTCGCCATCTCCCCGCAAAAATAAAATATTTGAGGGAGCCGGGACACCCCACAGTTGATGGGCATTGGCATTCGAATGATGTGCGTGCGATCGATTATGTGGGATGGGGTTGCCCCAATATATCTTTCAACTTGGCACTCCTGGAACTTTATTTCTAAGGCTGCGGTCCTTCGCCCACTTACTTACCTGCACGAGCACAGCCAGCAAGTACTGTACCGAGGATAAGGCTGCAAGTAACCAAGTTGGGCAACCTTTCTTTTCCGGCCTCGGCCCTCCAAAGACTACCTTCGGGGATACCAGCACCGAGCTGCCTTGCAAGGGCTGTTGCAAAGGGGCGCGCAAAACCCTCGGCACCGCCGGCGGTGCGGTTTCGCCGGGGATACCCCCCGGGCGCCGCGCGCCAAAGCGCGCCGGGAAATGTCCAGACGCGCCGCGCTTTTACGCACCTCAAAAGTGGGTCACTCCGTCTCCGGCGGCGGAGCCATGAGGAGAGGGGGAGAAGCAGAGGCGGCAAAGCGGAGCCCCAGGAAGCCCAGCTGCCGCGGCGACCCCCGGCTCGGGCTGCACACACCCCACCCCCCTCAATTCCAGGAGCGCGTCTTCGGCCTTGGCGAGAAGAAGAAGAAAAAGAGGAAGACGCGCGGCCGCCCCTTCGCCGCTCTCTCTGCCCCCTTGCAAGCGCCTTCAGCGCATTGGCCGCAGCCAATGGCACCGGCGGCGAAGCCCATGTGATTCCGGGAGACGCCTTTTCCTCTTTTCCCCCACCCCCACTACCCAGGCGCGTGCCCGGGTTCAGGTTCAGGTGCAGGCGCGGCGCGCGACAGGGCCGCCGGCAAGGGGAGCTTGCCACGCGCTTGCTGGCTGGCTGGCCCGGTCCCGTCGCCGCGCCTGCACCTGAACGCTCCAATCAGTGATAAAAACAGAGATATGAAAGCTAGGCGCTAAATTGCACTTTAAGCCTAGGTTATGTAGGGTTGCCATATTTCAAAAAGTAAAAACCAGGACACCCCGAAAGTTATTGAGCTTTTTTAAAGGAAGACCCCAAAATCGAGCTTTTCTGTAGGGAAACCCCAAAACTGTTGAGCTTTTTCTTTCAGGAGACCAAAAAAATATTGGACTTTTCTTTACAAGAATGCCAAAATAAGTGATTTTTCAATTGACTTGCCTAAGATCCAGGACAAAATGCCACTTTTCAGAAACCCCACCACCCCCATGTCCATTCCGCCTTTGAAATCCTGGTAATGTCCAGAAAAATCCGGACATATGGCAGACCTAAGGTTATGGGCGCAACCACAGAATGTCTAGGCACACTTTTTTAATTTAAAAAAATACAGTGCTGAAAATGAATGTACGGCAGATAAAATATTATGTTCATTTCCCACAGGGTCTGGTCCTTCCCCTGCCCACCCCCCTAACATTCTTAAGAGGGTCTCTTCTCTGGTCTTCAGAGAGTAGCTGGAAGTGGGGAGGCAGAAAAAAGCCTCCCTTTCCTTCCATCCGAAATCTTAGGCGCAGTACTGTGTCTGGAGCTCAGAAAAGGCTCACGCTAATGAAATTCCCTGTTGCAATAATGCGCCTAGAACAATGGGAGTTTTGAACGCTGGTCGCCATCGGCCCGGCTGCGGGGACAGGTGCACGTGTGGAGCAGGGTGAGCCTCAGGAATGGCATTTGGCCACGACCCAGATTTGCTCCCAGCCTGCCTGCTTGGCCATTGAATTGGGCCTCTTCCTCCCCCGAGAGCCGCTTAGGATAGCGAATAGTGGTCTGTTAGCTTGCTACACCAAAAGTTCTGCGGCGGTCTTAAAAGGCCAGCAGACGCTTCTGTGGCCTACAGTGGGGCAGTTCCTCAGATACTGCCCTGCCTCAAGAGTTGGAAGGGACCACTAAGCTCATCTAGTCCAACCCCCTGCAATGCAAGAATCTATTTGCCCAGCGGGAGGTTCGAACCTGCAGCACTGAAATTAAGGGTCTTGTGCTCTGCCAGCTGAGCTACCCACAAAGGGTATATAGAGACTGTATAAAGACCGTTATTGCTAAACTGTTAGCAGGAGTGCCAGCTTGGCCCCGCAACCCTGGGTGCCTGGGGCTGTATGGCCCTAGCACCGAAATTTGTGGATGCCCAGCCCCTTCGTGGGGAATTTTGTGGGTGCTCAGGCTCCCAGGGCCCCAGGCAGTTGGCACCTATAACTGTTAGGCCAACTGTTGAGAGATGGAAATAGGCTGGGTGATGCCCTGGGGTTTATGCATTGGAGTAAATGCACTGGATTGTGCTATCAGTCATAATTCTCATACCGTGGTGCCTCGCTAGATGAATTTAATTCGTTCTGTGAGTCAATTCGATTTGCGAACAATTCGTCTAGCGAATCCCATAGGAATGCATTGATTTTTTTTTTTATTTTGCCCATGGGAAACCGCAATTCGCTAGACTAATTTTTCACAAAACGTTAAGCGAAAAATTAGTCTTACAGGGCATTCGTCTAGCGAGGCACCACTGTACTCCTAAGGCTGTAATATTGCACCCAATTACCTGTGAGTAAGCTCCATTAAACTCAAGGGGACTTGCTTCTGAATATAGGATTGCACTGTCAGACTGCAGTTCTATACCTAGGAATAATCCCCTCTGAGCACAGAAAACCGTATTTCCAAGTAAGGATACATAGGGTTGTACTTAAAGCAGGCATCCCCAAACTGCGGCCCTCCAGATGTTTTGGCCTACAACTCCCATGATCCCTAGCTAACAGGACCAGTGGTCAGGGATGATGGGAATTGTAGTCCAAAACATCTGGAGGGCCAAAGTTTGGGGGTGCCTGACTTAAAGGCTGCCACAGTTGAATGAATACCACTGAGCAGGCTGGGACTTACATCTGAGTAAGTATGCATTGGTTTGCACTACATGGGTGCAATCCTAGTCACTTACTTGGAAGTAAGACCATTTAACTCAGTAGGAGCTATTCCTGAGGATGCATGCATAGGGCTGGGCTGCAAAACTCAAAGAATTATTGACTTGAAACCGTCTATTTAAAGTTTCCAAGGGGCAACATCAGCTTCTGAAATCTAAAGAAAATTATACCAATTGTCTCAAACATCCATCTGTGGTTGTATTTTTAACTCGGCTTTTCTTTATGGCAATTAGCTGCGGGTTATTTTAAGCCTTTTAAAAATGCTTGGCCCCAGTCCAATCCAACTCAATTATTTTTCTCACTCAGCTGCTTCTCATTTATATTATTTTTGGCCAGCTGTGAAAAGGCCTCACTTGTTGCTTCCACTGTGTTTATTTGTTGTGTTTGGTTTTATTGACTGTGACAGTGGGGTGGACTTAACACGCTGAGTGTCGTTTCTGCTGCTTGGCCTCCATGCTGGGGAGAAAAAGTGGGTTAGCACTGAGAGACATAACAAACAATAATATATTTTTTAAAACTGACTGGAAAATCTTGGGCTGGCCGTTAGCAGGATGAAACCATTAAAAGTGAAAGAAAATTATCAACTGAGGTTTGACCAGACATAATGAAGATGGATAGATATTGGGGACCAAAGTTTTAAAGATGAATCTAGAATCAATGGGCCTTTTTGCACATCACAGTCAACCATAGTTAATGGTTTACCATGAACACCAATCTGGGTTGTTTGGGTCACAGTAAACCACAAGCCGTAGTCAGTTACTGATAATTGTTTATTAGACCGAAATAAACCACAACCCCCAGTTTGGACATAATCATAGCTGCCAAGTTATCCCTTTTTTACAGGGATTTTCCCTTATGCTGAATAGGCTTCCTCGCGAGAAAAGCGAAAACTTGGCAGCTATGGACATAATGCTAAGCCGGGAATCCTGGTTTATTTCCCTGGTTTATTTGCTTTCCTGGGGTGAATGCCATAAAACTCAGTGGAGCTTACTTTTCAGTAGGCATGTATGGGATTGTAAATCTCTACCAACTCTACTGCAATTGACTTGTGTCATATGTTTGTCACGCAGTCACACAGAATAAGGGGCGGCTTTTGTGAAGATGACTTTGGGGAAATACACAACTCCATTTCCATGAAGACAACTCAGCTTCTTAGTCCGCTGACAGAAAGGAAACATCCTAGATTTGCCTGAGTAAGATGCAAAGTGAAGCAAACTGCTCTAAAGCAACGTTCTTCAGGAGAAAGTTGAGGGGAGAAACATGCAGGCAAACACAGCTAAAAGAGAAATTGCACTAAATGGATTTTAACCTTTGGAGATACCTGTTAATTAACAACCGTGGCAATGTGATAGAAAAGGTTCAAAGTTTCAGATTAACTCTGTACAAAACAGGAAGACACAGGAATCTAAGTTACAAAGGATCAAAGATTAATTTGCAGCTCAAAAGCACAGAATGTCTTGTTCTAATTGCATAAATAACAGTGAAAATATGAATGCACATATGAATGATTTTTTTAAAAAAATCAGTATTATTCATGGTTTGTTAAGGTTTGATCCTCTTAATAAGGGAGGGAGACAAAAATAAAGGGGGTGGGGTATGAAGTTGTATGCATTTTACCAGGTTGAGCTTTGTATGATGAGTAAATGGAATCACAATTACACTTTCAAGCCAGCCTGGACTCTGGTTTTCAGTCATGGAAGAACTCAGCACCACAGTCTGCCAGCATGACCTAGAGAGGACCTCTTGATATCCACCATAGGTGATGCTTCACTCTGGGACCATGTTGAATTCTGGGCTCCAGATGTGGACACATCCAATGAAATAAACCTCAGGATCATTCCCCAGTCAAAGCTGCTACTAGCCGGCTTTGAATTTCAGAGATTCTATTCACGGGCAAGTCTCCTCTCTCAAAGGATCATCACTAAAAATGGCATTATCCGGTCCCGCCTGCCCACTTGCAATTGCCAGAGAGGTTTTGCAATTGCCCCTTCCTTATACTGACTCTTCTCTGGAATGCATATCTCTTTCCCCTTTCTTTTTTGCTTTTGCTTTACCAGGAAAACACTACCAAACTTCTCTGCATCCCTTACCATTCTACTATGAGCCAGCCCTGCCTGTTCTTCCACCCTCGATCCAAATTTACCGTATTTTTCTGTGTATAAGATGCCTCCATGTATAAAGCGCCTCCTATTTTGGGGGACTCCGAATCAAGAAAACACCCCTCAGCACTACCCATGTATAAGACGAGCCCCAATTCTAAACCTAATTTTTTGGTTTAAAAACAAACAAACAAAACCCTAGTCTTATACACGGGAAAATACAGTAATTGTTCTCTCTGGCCATTTCCTTCCAAAACTTTGCACAAGCTTCTTCAAAACAACCCACCGGTTTCCCCCTCCTCAGTATATTTTTGTTCCATGTTTCTCCCCTTATTTCTGCTAAGAAAGCTACATAGCTCACAGGGTGGGCTGCTTTGAGATCTCCAGAGCTGAACTCTGCCTATTTTTATTTAATAAAAATTTTTAAAATGCCCATCTGTACCCTTCTTTCCCCCAAAGTCTGCTACACACACACCTGTAATTTATTTGCGGCATGTCCTCCTCAAAATTTGGACAGAGAGGGAGGTAGAGACGAGGATGATAAGAGGACAAATGTGGTCAGTTTCCCTGGTGCCATTGTCTCCACTGGAACCAGACTGAGGACTGCAGAATTAGATAAATTCACAAGGAAACAGGGACTAGTCATGATAGCTTGAAAGAACTTTCATGTTTCCAGTGGCAGAATTCCTCTAAATGCTGAAGGCAAACCAAAAAGGAGGACTGCTGTCTTTCCTCCCTGCTGCTAAGCTTCCCAGAAACATCTGACCGGCCATTGTTGAAACCAGAATACTAAACTAGATCAACATTTGGTGCAATCGAGAAAGGCCATGGCTTTGTTTTTAATTCAACTCCACTTTATGGTTTATTCAGTAGCGCTAACAATGCCGTGCTTAAAATTGCCTCTTGAATGATTCTCCTTGGCAGAATTAGTCCTGTATCTGGTTACATGAGCTCAGACTTCCAAGTCCAAAACAACCTATTCTCAGAACGGTTCTCAAGATCTGCTTGGAAATATCAGGTACAGAATGTACTTATGCGCTGCATTTTTTGAACTGTTGTGAAACTCTTGCCAATGGAAGGCCTGCGCAAGGGCTTCTGCTTCTGCAATGGGGCTTCCCCCTCTCCTC
Organism: Zootoca vivipara; assembly: GCF_963506605.1. NCBI lineage: Eukaryota > Metazoa > Chordata > Lepidosauria > Squamata > Lacertidae > Zootoca > Zootoca vivipara. The sequence goes on from NC_083282.1 coordinate 24,841,569, forward strand.
TCCCTTCCCACCGCTTGGGGTTGGGGTTGGGAGAACCCCCAGAAGAGTGGGGGAGGGGCAATTGTCAACAAGATGATACATTTGCACAGACAAAGTGTTCAACATAGTGTGACACTGAATTCCACCCTTTGTTTTACGCTCCATGGTTGGTCCTTGTCCTGGCAGGCCTAATTAATTCACCTGCAATAAATGATATGCTGTTACATCTGATCAAATTTACAGGATTAGAGCAACTCACAACAATTGGTAGAATTCCTTGTGTCCCCAAGCCTATGACTCCACAAGGAATTTAAAAAGGGTTTTTTTTTGCAATCAATGCAAATGTTGATTTTCTATTTCTACTTTTTCCTCGTTCAGAAAGCTGCATGGGGAAGCCACCTATGAACTGATGTAACCCCGCCAATAAGCACTATACGAGTTGGGTTTTGGTTTTGTACGTATTATTTATTTTATTTAGGAAAAAACAACAACAAAAATGATCAAGGGAAGTAATAGTACCACTGTATTCTGCTCTGGTCAGACCTCACCTGGAGTACTGTGTCCAGTTCTGGGCACCACAGTTCAAGAAGGATACTGACAAGCTGGAACGTGTCCGGAAGAGGGCAACCAAAATGGTCAAAGGCCTGGAAACGATGCCTTATGAGGAACGGCTTAGGGAGCTGGGTATGTTTAGCCTGGAGAAGAGAAGGTTAAGGGGTGATATGATAGCCATGTTCAAATATATAAAAGGATGTCATATAGAGGAGGGAGAAAGGTTTTCTGCTGCTCCAGAGAAGCGGACACGGAGCAATGGATTCAAACTACAAGAAAGAAGATTCCACCTAAACATTAGGAAGAACTTTCTGACAGTCAGAGCTGTTTGGCAGTGGAATTTGCTACCAAGGAGTGTGGTGGAGTCTCCTTCTTTGGAGGTCTTTAAGCAGAGGCTTGACAGGCATATGTCAGGAATGCTTTGTGGTCTCTTCCAACTCTATGATTCTATGTATACTGTCCTGGAAGCAGTACTTCCAGCGTGGTTTGCAAAAGCAAGACAAAATACAAAAATCCACCGAAAGCAGAAGAAGCCAATGTGGTGTCCATGTTACTGGACTATGAATCCCATCGTCCCTGACCATTGATTATGCTGGCTAAGGCTGATGGGAGTTGTAGTTACCTGGGGGCTGCATAACTCCATACCCACCAATATTTCTCTGATGAAAATAGGGACATCCTATGGAAAAGCAGGACATTCTGGGTACAAATTAGAAACGTCTTCTGTAAATCCGGGACTGTCCCTGGAAAATAGGGGCACTTGTAGGGTCTGCATTGTATGACTATAATGGTTTAGGGAATTCAGTTTAAGTATTTCACTTTAGGTATTAAGGGAATCAGGGAGGGTTGATGGGCTTATATTCTAAACGCTGGATGATTGAGTTCAGATGCCTTCAACCTTTCTGGGTCCATGGCTCCCTTGACTAACTCCATTCTTTCTGCGGCACCCCTGGCGAGCTCAGGAGCCCAGTTATGCCATCCCTTTCTTGCAGAGCTGAAAGCCTCTAACCTTTTTGGAACACACTCCCTTGTGGAGCATTCCCTCAGCCTCCTCTCCTCTCCTTGGGAGTCCTCTGGGCAGCCACTGGTCTCTGAGCTGCCCCCCCCCCACCTCAAAGAGAGGTACCTCTTCACACCGCCCCAAAGGGGCTGGGGAAGCACCCCCTGGTCAGACCCAGAGGCACCATCCCCTTGGGGCGATTGTAGCCAGGGCAGCTGCTGCAACAAATAGCCGTGCAAGCCTTTGGGAGGCAGCGACACAAGAGGGCATCAGAGGAGGGAGGGAAGGAAAGAGGGACAGAGGCCAGTGTTGCCTGCGGCACCCCTGACCATCATTCAAGGCACCCCAGGGTGCCACGACACACTGGTTGAAAACCACTGGTTTAGTTCATAAAGGTAAAGGTTGGTCCAGTTGCAGACAACTCTGGGGTTGCGCGCTCATCTCGCTCTATAGGCCGAGGGAGCTGGCGTTTGTCCACAGACAGCTTTCAGGTTATGTGGCCAGCATGACTAAGCCGCTTCTGGCGAACCAGAGCAGCACATGGAAACACCGTTTATCTTCCCACTGTAGTGGTACCTATTTATCTACTTGCACTTTGACGTGCTTTCAAACTGCTAGGTAGGCAGGAGCTCCGTCGCGGGGATTCGAACCGCCGACCTTCTGATCGGAAAGCCCTAGGCTCTGTGGTTTAGACCGCAGCGCCACCCGCGTCCCAGTTTAGTTCATAGCTATTTCTGGGGGGGGTGGGGAAATAAGTTGCTTCAATAGCTTTCATATTCAATCACTAGGTGCCAGGCAAAATTCTGGTTCAGGCTGTTGCCTATTACGGTATATCAGTTGCCGTTTCTGAACCCACACAGCTGCTGTAGATCATTTCAGCAATTCATTCTGGTTGTGACTAGAGCATGTGACCAATATCAGATCCTCAGCTTACTGTGACCAACTTCTGATCACTTTCTGTATCTCTGAGATACTTAAAAATGGAGACTGAATAATACTGCTGAATAATGGTTTCAGAGAACAGTAACGTTTTCTTCTTCTCAAAGAGCTCCCTCTACTGTCCAGTGTTCTTATTTTTATTTTGTTTTAATACACAATAAGACTTGGGCTCCCGTTGCTCAGTCCCTGCTCCTGCCCACCTAGCAGTTCGATAAATAGGTGCAAGTAGATAAATAGGTACTGCTACAGAGGGAAGGTAAACGGTGTTTCCGTGTGCTGCTCTGGTTCGCCAGAAGCAGCTTTGTCATGCTGGCCACATGACCTGGAAGCTGTACGCCGGCTCCCTCGGCCAATAACGCGAGATGAACGCCGCAACCCCAGAGTCAGTCATGACTGGACCTAATGGTCAGGGGTCCCTTTACCTTTACCTTTAAGACTTGAAGTACTGAACTGAAGCTATATAGGCAAAAAAGTGGATCTTTTAGGGTTGCCATACCTGACAACCTACCCCCAAAATAGTGATTTTAAGCTATTTGAGCTGTTTCTGCTGCTTTTCCCATACATCCAGGTTTTTCCTGACATTTTGCCCATTCAGCAAAATCCCCACCACCACGCCATTTTTACACACAGAAACCAGGACATGTCAGGAATTTTCCTGATGTATGGCAAGCCTAGGATCATTCAAACACTTCTTCTTACATCCCGCTATCACTCCTTCTCCCAATTAAAACATTAATTTTAATGTTAGCAAAACAATTGAACACTTCATTCTTTAAATATCCTTCTTTTCTGAAATCATTTTTATTTAGTTTTACAAATATAATTTTATAACAATTCAAATGCATATCCATATATAGAGATTATGGTACTCTGAATCTCAAGACTTCCCCCACCCCCTCCATGGGTCCTATTGTTCACATTTAAAACTGCATATTATTCCATAGTCTATTTTTTATATCAATTCATATTGTCCATAACATTCTTATATTACAAGTGAGATTAAAATCCTACTAATGTTTTCATCTCCTTGCAGTGGTCCTGTAGATAGATTATAAACCAACCAGATTTAACTGAAAAGAGTAGAATATCAGATAACATAAATAAGCTGTTGAATGTAATCTGGGTGACATAAATACATATAAAGTTTTCAGTGAGGAAGTATTGATGATGTTGTTGTTGTTTAGTCGTTTAGTCGTGTCCGACTCTTCGTGACCCCATGGACCATAGCACGCCAGGCACTCCTGTCTTGCACTGCCTCCCACAGTTTGGTCAAACTCATGTTCGTAGCTTCGAGAACACTGTCCAACCATCTCGTCCTCTGTCGTCCCCTTCTCCTAGTGCCCTCCATCTTTCCCAACATCAGGGTCTTTTCCAGGGAGTCTTCTCTTCTCATGAGGTGGCCAAAGTATTGGAGCCTCAGCTTCACGATCTGTCCTCATTATCATATTGATGATAATGAAAGGTATCTATTAATGACTCTATCAAAGTCTGCTGTTTAGACACTGGATAGAATTATTTTATGAAGCTCTTGGAGTGTTTTTTTTTAAGGTGGGGGTCAACCTCTGACTGGGGTTACAGAAAAAGACCTAGATGGGATGACTCTGATCTCTTATATATTGGACCACTAAGTATATCAATGTGAGTAATTCAGAAAATAAAATGAATGCACCTAGATAGAATAACATTGGTATAAAATACTATTTTATATGCTATTTGTTCCACCCAAATCATATGTTATAGTTATTAATGTAAATAGCTTCTGAACAAAAGTTTGCGATGGACATCCCAAAGGCTTTAGAAAAATATTTGGTGACAAAAAATTACTGGGAAAAGGTGAGTTGTCAATGACGAAGACCTGATATATGCAAAGGAAATAAGGAGTTGACTTTGTTAAAGTTGCCCTGTTTGAAGGTCCAGTAAAATATTTAAGGAGCAAGATCTTCTAGTTATGATGAATTATTTGAAACAAGCATCTTTGCACTTATCATCGCTTATGAATTCTAATAAACAAACCAACCGAAATCATTGCAGTTGGAGTTGTTAGAATAATGGTTAAAATCAGTGCAGTTTTGAAAGATTCAGCCCATCATCTTTGAGATTCTTTGCAGGTCTGTGATTCTGTGATACAGCTGTGATACAGATTCCTATTCAGTCGTCAGAAGGGGGGAAATTGTGTGTGTGTCCAGATAAGTCCATATAATGGACACTAGGGGGCTTTGCTGCATCTCTGAAAAACTGTTGTACAGGCAGTGGTGTTCTTGGTCAGCAAAATGTTATTTACCGGTACAGAGCAAGTTACATTACATCACTGTAGGAACAGAGAACCTGTGGGTCCTCCAGATGTTGTTGGACTCCAACTCCCATCAGCCCCAGTCACAGGGTCAGGGATGATGGAACTTGTATTCCAGCAACACCTGGAGCACCATAGGTTCTCCATCCCTGGGGTCGACATCTGTCCTGATATAATTTGTATTTGAGTCACACTGAACTCTTCAAAAGTCAGACCTTCAGTAAACTGCTGATTGAAGATTGAGTAATTCTAAACCTGGATAGCTCAGTTGGTTAGGGTAGGGTGCTGATCAGGGGTGCAAGCTTGGCCCCGTGACTGTGGGTGCCATGCAGTGTGCATGGCCCTAGGACCAAAACTTGTTGGTGCCCTGTCCCTTCATGGAGAATCTTGTGGGTGCCCAGGGCCCCAGGGAGTTGGCACCTATGGTGCTGATAATGACAAGGTTGCAAGTTCGATCCCCGTATGAGACAGCTGCATATTCCTGCACTGCAGGGGGTTGGGACTAGAATTCAGGGGTGCCCAAACTTTTTTCAAAGAGGGCCATATTTGATGAAGTGAACATGCGTGAGAGCTGACCAAAGTTGTTGACTGTTTTTTTAGGATTGAAGTTGTTGAACTTTTGGGGGGATAAACTGCCACAGGGGCTGGATTAAACCAACCGGCGGGCCGGATTAGGCCCCCAAAACGAACTTCAGACATGCCTGGACTAGATGTTCCTCAGGGTCCCTTCTAACTCTACCTTTCTATGATTTCTGCATTTTAGACAGGATTATAAAACCTGCTGTTTAGAAAGTTGCCTCCTTGCACCCTAAGGTTTCACCCAGTGCTGTCAAAGCTATGAACAGTGAAATTAATAACGGGTTTATGCATACTTAACTTGCCGAGTGCAAGGAGTCTTGACTAAAAATGAACAAATAAATACTTTGTGTGTCCACGTCTAATCTTGCCCCTTTCTAAAATTTATTTATTGCTGTGTGCGTTTCTTTTTGTAAATCAACCAAAGAATAAAATAGAATCGAGATTAAGGTTTCTTCTTGGGACAGTGGAGGGTATGTGTGCTGTTGGTTAGTGGAAATGCTCTGCGGGTGGGGTGGGGGGACAAAAATGCAGGCTTGAGGAGGGTCAGTTGTAGGGGAGTGAGAAATGTCCTTATTTTCTTCTGAGGAGTGTTAGAAGGTATGTACTATGAATACACCGATCAGTAGACCCAGTGGCTTTTCAACGTGACTCCAGCTTAATCTCAGCCACTTTCTTAAAATTATAAACCATAGCTCATGACCCATTTAGAAGTTCAAAACAAACCACTGGTCAGAACGCAGAAAGGGCAGCGCCTCCTTTTATTGCATTTCCTGTTGATGAAAAGCAGAAGCCTGGGGGGCGGGGGGGGATCAGATAGTTCTTAGAATCCTGTCTGGCTTGCACAGAAATGATGAGCATATTAGCAAATAGACTTATGGCTACTCTGCCCTTTTACCCTCTATTAATTTTGATGATTAAGGATGGCATGGAAAATAAATTCTGACATGAATATGGGGCAGTACACAGAAGCAGCACACTGCCAAAACAAGAGCAAATTACTCAGAAGCATATGTGGACTGTGTAAACAGAAAATGAAGGGATGAGAAAGGGCACCTCTGCTGATTCATTATCTTATTTATCTTATCTCAGCAGAATCATCCTGTAAGACAAAAAGGATACAAATTGGATATCCCACCCACCCCCGTTTACAAATAACTCTGATAAATCAGAACATTTCCTACCACTGTTACTGTTAGATTATCTTCACTCAGT